>NW_013670809.1:18985-23015 GCF_000517525.1 Limulus polyphemus | reverse complement strand
CAAAACCTGGACTCCATCCGCAAAAAGTGATGCTTTGCATTTGGTGGGACATCAAAGGAGCAATTCATTTCAAACTGTCAATGCAGAGATCTATAGTCAGCAACTGGAACATTTAAATCAAGCCCATCATCAGAAACACCCTTCACTCGGTAATCAGAAAGGTCAATCAAAAAATTTAACATGAAAATAAGGTGGGTTTCTGTAGAAATGTTAAAGCTAATAATTCAATGTCTAACTGTTAAACTCACAAGGTCAGATGATTAAAGTAAGTTTATAGTTAAAAATTGCCTTTAATACCGATAATTCTTAATTTTTCTGTTATTACAATATGCCAAATTATATACTAAACTTCATACAGGAATTTATCAGTTCTGTTTTTCATAGATTCATGACAATTACTAGACTTCAACAGCCTATCACATAATTCAGTTTTATTTAGTGCATTAATTCTGACTATAATTTTCTAACAGCACAGATTAATTGTATGAAACACTGGTTAGATTACTTGTGAGAAAATAAGTACAGAAACAAAACAATTTTATACTAAACTTTGTTGGTTTTATATGTAATTTCAAAGATTACACATTTTAAGAGATCAATCATAACATTAGGATCATTCCATGTTCCATCTTTAAAGATAGCCCTTTCATGCTTACTTAACATGTTCATTCCCTCTTGAAAGACGGTAATACTCAAATGTCAAAATCCCCTTTATTAACAAACTATATGTTGATACTGACAGCAGTAGTATTCACTAGTAATGGTATAAGCAAACTTCTTATTTCACTCAGTTACAATATTACTACTAACAGAACTATTACTACACTCAAGTACCAGAACTTTCACAACTTAATTCTTTTGATAAGAAGAAGCACCACAGAATGTGGCACAACTATATGTAATTTATGAAAATAAATATGGCAACTTGAGTCAATTATACTTTTATAGCTCTCTTGGACTCCAAAATCGATTATTATAATTAGTAAATTATTTGGTGAAACTTGGTTTATATCTTAAAAATGGAAACTGAATTCAGCGTATCAATTCAACTGATTTCAAAATGAGAGTAGTGTTAGTGTTAGGTTAATATGCGTTACTTACACTGTAACTCAGTAACTGTAAGTCTAATGTTAGTGTTAGTAACAGTATAGCTGTAACTTGTATTTGTATGTGTAATGCTATTGTTTATTGCAAATCAATTTGATGATGATCATGACAATTTAATATTAATATTATAGAAAGTTTACAAGTACTCAGTGCAAGTAGTACTAGTAATGCATTACTACTACCACTAGTGACTAAAACTGGTACTAGTAGTACTGGTACTACTACTACTGGTACTGAGTCGGAGTAGTACCCATCTATATCATGTTTTAACTCGCCTGTCCAACAACTTTAAGTTTAATATATTCTGATCCTGAATCACCCCCTTCCGGTTTCTGATTCTGAAAAAGAACAAAAAAACAACTATTAAAACCTTCCAACAACAGAAAAACAAACTGAAATCATTGCCAACGTGCTTAAAATTCATTCGAACTAACCTGACGATCTGCCATGTTAAAACCCGGCCGCTTTTCAAACAAAACTTTTGTTTCGACGTTAGCGAGAAAACGCGTGAGGCGACGAAAGTGGATTCATGAAGGAACAAATTGGCGATGAAAGTACAATATTAATAATAAGCCGTGTAGATTTTTCAACTGATTCTATCATTTATTATATACACATGAAGAAAATTGAAGTCACCAAATATAGTAAAAGAAGTCCATAATTGCTTAGTTTCGGGCCATTTTAGACACTAATCAGACCACCACATTCGAACAATAAGACATACATAACACCAATATAGATTTATTTGACAGTGTGGATGTTTGATTTATCTAATTTTTTGTTTATGTAATAATTTTAAATATTCTTTGTCTTCGAAAATATTAAAACTTGCTCTGACACTCGTGATTAAAGGCAAGGTACCATCCTAGAGATAATTATTCATCATCCTGGGACGAGGTAGCTCCACCAATACGATGACGCATATGTATTTTCAAGTATATTGTCAATAATTCATTATTTTTGACTATTTAATCTGATTTCTGTATGCAATAAAAATCGTTGTGTTTAATTTGATAGCCCAATTCTGTTCCTTCATTACCAGACAGTTAATATTCAAATTTTAGTTTTAGGAAACTTTGATTGAGTATGCTCTGTACATTTGAACTTAGTGTATCACCAAACAAATAACACAAAGAAAACGTAATATTTTCTATTAATAATAACTACTCTTATATGTAACTTACTTTTACTAATACTTATATACACTATACTGTGTATATAATTTAATTTATGTGACCATTTATAAGGTATTGTTACGTCTCTGGTCGTTTGTTAATTTCCCGTATAATTTCTTTCGGGTGAAACTTTAGTGATACAAGTCCTTTCTTAAATAAAACTAGTTTATTCTTTCTCAATACAACTTTGCAATACACTTAATTTCCACAGTCACTTTAAATTAAACACACGCTATAATTCACAACGATTCACGCAATTTACTTACGGTCACTACCGCGCTTGACTCAATTGTCCGTCTGCAATTCAATTAATTATCTCGCTTTATTTGCCTGCTTATATACTAAAATAGAGGGCGCGTAGAAAAGACTAGAGTTGTCAGGAAGAGACATGATCCTTCTAGAAACTCCGGCGCACATGCTTCCAGAGTCGCGTGACTTCCTCTGTCGTAACAGTATATTACAAAATATTATTGGTTATTATCATATTGGTTATTTATTTCTTTTTGAGGTTGGATAATGTCATGATATAAAAGACTGTTTCGTTCAGATAGTATTGATTAATTTGGTTATGGGAGTGAATGTTTTATTATTGTCTAGTTTTTGTTATAATAAGAGTTAAAAGCAGATGATTGTAGGAAGTTTTGTTAATAATTCATTGATGTTGAGAATATTGAACGTCACGTGCAATATATTGACGTCGAGAATATAGAAGGTGGACAGACCATTAAGTGATAATGATATAAATAACGTGAGACGAGCGGGAAACAGCAGACAGATAATAGCGAACGAAAATTAAGTTCGTGTGAAGTTAACTACCATAGAAAGGATAGGCCTAACGTTTAATATGCTAGAGTGAAACTAACAGTAGAAAAGAAGATAAGAAAAATAATTGTATTCCGTCAAAGCGTGGTTCTAGAGCAGTTGAATCAGCCTGAGTGGACTTTTACAAAAGGAACAGAGGATCTTCAAAAGAAAGACCAAACGATTACGGTAACTCGCACCATAATTGTAAGTGAATCACAGAGAATAGTAGTGCGATAGAAATAGAGAAGATAGTTCGGCTTGTCAACTGAAGTTCTAAAGTAATTGAATAGGCCTAAGTGGATATTTGACAAGAAAGAGAGAAATACATATATATAGTATTTATGATATGTCCATAATATCTATGGTGTTGAAGAATTCGTTGTACATACGTTAACTTGTTCTGAATATATATATTATTTTGAAAACAAGTGAAGTGCGAGCTGTTTATTCAGAGTGTAAAGTAAATATCATGTTAATATTAAAGTTTTCTTTGTTTCAAATGTCATTTGTGAAATCCTTAAATTTTAGAAACATCTCAAATATTTGTTCTCAATAAAAGTATTTTATTTGTTATCTCCTTTATATAACGATGTTAAATACCTTGTAATCACCAAAAATCAAAATAATTCTAAATTGATTTTTTTTTCTAGAATAATTTCAGGAAGTTATTGTAACATTACTAAATGTTTGTTACTTAACTAATTTTAAACTAGTAACAGTGTGTGTAATTAAGTATTTTTTCTATAAGTCACTTATCGCTAATAAGTCACAGACACCTACTGTAGAAGAATCCTAAGACCAACAACAACATAGTGTTGCGTCATCGAGGTCACGTGACTGGTGTGGCGCCCTCTAGTTTCTAGAACTATCTTGTTTCTTCATGAATGCTCTAGTATTTACTAGATGGGGTAAGCGGGTATATATAAGAGGGGATAACGTGACGC
>NW_013670809.1:12372-17985 GCF_000517525.1 Limulus polyphemus | reverse complement strand
TATAGGGTAGTCGGGTATATAAAAGAGGGGGACAACGTGACGCGGTAATGTGTGTGTAGACAGTGAGTAATTGAACTGCAGTCAGAAGTATTGTTGACGTTCGTTGATTAGCGTTTGTTTTAGCGCGATTGTTGAAGTTAAGTGTATCGGTAAAGTTATATTCGGAAAGAATAAACCAGTTTTATTAAGAAAGGACTTGTGTCGTCAAAGTTTCGTCGGAACGAATTTACTGAAAATCAATTAACAAACGGAGACGTAACAGTTTAATAATCAATGTGACGTATGAAGTGTTGTTAAGGCTGTAAATAATAATGGTTTTGAGCATTACTGATAAAATGTAAAAATTCAAGTTCAGTTGTCTCCTGGTAGCTCATCTATAAATCTAAGGGCTTATAACGCTAACAATCGGGTTTCGAGACTTCAAGTGGGCAGAGCACACATAGCCCATGTGGATAGCTTTGTGCTCAAAAACAAACAGGAGTGTCACCAGTGTAAAAATTTAGTGATGATTATTAAGAAACATTTTTTTCATACTAAAATAGCAAACAAATTTGATCAGCCGAACATTGAACATATATGACAATATAAAGTAAAACGATAAGTTAACTATGCGCATTGAGTAGTTAAGAACTTTGAACTTTGGCCTTCGATCATTTGGATTTAAGATAGTATATAACTTAACCCTCACACTTATTAATAGCAGCATTGGAAACATTCAAAATTACTGTTGCTTTTGATGTTGAAGATTCTGGCAGAAATAAAAATGTATCAATTTTCAAGGATTATGGAAAAGCATCATTTGAAAAGTATAGAACTCCCTAGGGTTCTTTTTTTCCTGGCATTTTATGTAAACCAAACTCATCATAAACAGCACATAACTATAAAGTAGGAATCGAACGCGGCCATTGGTTAGCGTGCCGGGCTGTAGACCTGAGGTTCCGTGGTTTGTGTCCAGTTACAGCAAAAAGAAGGAAAAAATTGCACTCCGCACTTTAGTACCGTGGGTGCGTTATAAGAATTCCGGTCAACTCTGAATATTCCGTTTTACAAAAGTAGCCCTTAACGGCACCTCATATAATAATACATGTGTTATTAAACAACCAGGTCAGGGATCCTGAGAGTTCAGGTATAGCCATTTCTAATTTCTACCTATTATGGACTTAAATAACAGGATTGAATGGCACTTTTATAACGATTCCAGAGTTGAAACTAGTGGAGTGTGTCCAGAAACGTCATGGGTCGAATATTGGACTCTTCGATACGCAACCTGGAACGCTAACCAGTAAGGTTACGCCCGGGACCCTTTTGATGAAGAAAAATTATGTATAAGGGTTTTACGTAAACTTTTCAGTCCCCCAGTGGCACAGCGGTATGTCTGCGGACTTACAACGCTAGAAACCGGGTTTCGATACCCGTGGTGGGCAGAGCACAGATAGCCCATTGTGTAGCTTTGTGCTTAACATCAAAGAACAACAATCGTAAACTTTTCAGCCGCGGCTCATTGAATGGCTCCGAGTTTTTCTTTCAAGTACAAACTTTTAGCTCATAGCTCCGTCATCTCTTCACCGATTTAAGATCTTATTATAGTTTTGGATTCAGGAGGTCAAACCTTTCGATTGATGTATTTGATCACGCCCAAAGTCTCATAAGTTAATTTACTCTAATCCTGCCTAAAAGAATTTCGATTTGAGAGTAGGCTGGTGGAGACATTGATGAGTAATAAAATCGAATCGGGTATACGCGCGCCCCACGCTTGGTATTGCTGGCGCACAAAAATATCGCTAATAAAAAAAGAGAAAAAGGTATCATAGATTAATTTACTCTAATCCTGCCTAAAAGAATTTCAAATGCCACGGCTGTTGAGGATTCCCTCTTGTTTTTTTTAAACGCCTGATGGCTTAAATCATTGCTTAGAAATATACTGTAAACTACCCTTCCTTAAAATACTTGTTTGCCCAAATAATGTTCCACGGTGGGACAGCGGTAAGTTTACTGACTTACGACGCTAAAATCCAGGGCTCGATTTTCCACGGTGGACAAAGCAGATAGCCCAATGTGGCTTTGCTCTAAAATAAACAAACGCTCAAATAATATTTTTTTTCGAATACTTCCAGACATTTATAATATATAATCTATTGTATCTATATAATAATAATTATCTCCTTTCATGGATATTATTGATAATTGTTGATTAATGTCCAGTGTTCAGTGAACAAACTTCCCAGACACTGTCTGTTGAACATAGCCTACAGTAGCATCACAGTTATCATTAAATATATTTTCCAGAGCCGGCCCTGGGCAAAAGTTTAACCTGTGCGAACTTTGTATTCGGCGTCCCTGCCCCTGTAAAATTGATAAAAACTGCTAATTGTAATGTCGATTTTTCGCGCCCCATCCGGAGGCACACGTCGCCCACCCAAAGGATTGGCCCTTATAATCTCACTCTTCTTAATTATATTGGAACTCAGTTTTATTTCCTGTGAATCGGTTATTAACTGATCATCTCTGGTTCTTCAGTAATCTTACTTTCTTTCAATATTCTTTTGTTACATAGCTGTTTCTATTTATAAGTCTGTTCATATTGTTTATAATTAAATAGTTATTCTATTCTTCACTTAGAAACACAGAAAGTGTCCTTGAAAGCTCAACAATACAGAATGCTTGATATTATTTTAATACTATGGACCAATAAAAACGCATCAAACAATGACATATTATGACTAAATCTATCAATATTGTTACAACAGCGGAAGTCACGAGACGCTGGTAACACGTGATGAATTTCTCGAATGATTATGAATTATCGAGAAAGACCAAGTTTGTTCGGGACGCCCTCTTTTTTGTATATAAGCCTGGCAAAGAAAGCCTGCGGGATGATTGAATGAGAGTTCCGGGTTATTTATGATTCTGTTTCGAGCTAGTGTGTGTGCTTTTTGTTATCGAGATTGTGAAATTACTGTTTGCTAAAAGTTTGTATCGAGGAAGAACTTGTAACGCTGAAGTTTCTCGGAAAGAGCTTCTACGGGAAATTAACAAACAAGCAGAGACACAACAAATTAGTGTCAGAGAGTGGGATGGAAAAGAACAAAAAAGAGATGGAAACGAGAAGTGACAAATCAAACTACGACTTAGCATATTTGATGGCAGCAATACAAGAACAGCAAAAGATACAAGAAGAACGAGAAAAGAAACAAGAAGAGAGATTATAGCAGTTGTTGAAGAAAAAAGAAAAGAAACAAGAAGAGAGATTACAGCTGTTGTTGGAGGAAAAAGAAAAGAAGCATGAAGATATATTACAGCACTTGTCGGAGGAAAAGAAAAGAAACAAGAAGAGAGATTACAGCAGTTGCTGGAGAAAAAAGAAAAGAAACAAGAAGAACGAGAAAAGAAACAAGAAAAGAGACAACAGCAGTGGCAAGAAAACCTGAAACAGTGGCAGCTCGAACAACAAAATAAACAAGAGAGATTACAGCAGTTGTTGGAGGAAAAAAGAAAAGAAACAAGAAGAGAGATTACAGCAGTTGTTGGAGGAAAAATAAAAATAAACAAGACCAGACCACAGCAGTGGTAAGAAAACCAGCAGCAGTGGCAACTGGAACAAGAAAGGAAACAAGAAGTACAAATGGCAAAGACTAGTAAATTTCAAAGTGAATTAAATACATTAAAGGACGATTTAATATCTTTTACACAGGGAGAATATATTAGTCATGGACCTAATCAGCCCCAGACAACAGGAAGCCCCTTCCAGACCCCGCAGCTAAACCCTAATGAAGAAATCTTCAGTCCTACAGAAGTCATATTCCAGACATGAGTGTCAGCAATAGGGGTGATCTAGTACGAAGGAAGCCACAGGAATTCGATGGGAAGGCACCATGGGAAGCATATAGAGCACAATTTGAGCTCCTGGCAGAAATGAATGGATGGATGGAGGAGCAGAGAGCAGTGTACCTGGCAACGAGCCTGAAGGGACATCCACTGGAAATACTTGGACAGTTGTCAGAAGACGACAGGCACAACTATAGAGCAATCGTAGCTGCTCTAGAAATCAGTTATGGAACTCGAAATCAGTCCGAAGTCTAAAGGGCTGGGTTTAGGACGAGAGTCCGTGCTAAAGGGGAGAGCCTGCAAAAGCTGGCACAGGATTTGGAAAGTATGGCACACAAGGCCTACCCAACTGCACCACCCAATGTCCTCAAGCTGTTGCTGAGGGATCAGTTTGTAGATGCCTTGGACAGTCCACAACTGAAGATACAAGTAAAGCAAGCACACCCCTCGACTATGCAGGATGCAATGGACAGAGCTCTTGAATTCGAATCCTACATTAAGTCCAGCACATAGGTACCAAGATTGGTACAGTCATCAGAATTCAAGGCCAGAAAAGGGCAGCTTTCAGAGAGGTTTGAGGGACCTTGCTGGCACTGTAAAAACCTGGACACAACTTCAACACAGGGAAGATGCCATGGCAGGAAAGACTGCTACCCAGAGAGGTTGTTGGAACTGTGGAGAGCAAGGATATATGAGGAGCCAGTTTAAGAAGAATACTACCAATAAGTCAGCCTCGGGGAAACCAGCAGTGGTTGGTGTTGAGGGACGCCCACGAACCCCCATCGTGAAAGTCCCAACAGCTAAGTGTAAAATGGAAAGCACACATAGTATCTACGTGACAGGAAAGCTGGATGGCCAAAACTGCAACTTTGTCATAGATTCTGCATCTCAACAAACCCTAGTGAGTATCAAGGTGCTAGATCACAAAGGAGCATCAGAAGCCATACAGAAGCTCTGTGGTGTGACAGGACATTATGCAAGGCTGTGGAGACCAGTGTGGGTAACTATTGAGCTCATGAGCATAAAGGACAGACACAAAGTATACTTGGCTGACATTGAAGACCAATGTATATTAGGGTTGGACTACTTATTACCGAGGAAGTGTGTAGTTAACTTTGATAAAATAACGTTTGGGAACAACAAAGGCCAAATTCTGGTAAGTGTTGTGGCATCTGTTGATTTGCAAGTCACAACACTTAAGTCAACTTCAATACCTCTATGTCAGAGAAGATAATTTGGGATAGAATAAAAGAACATCCTCAAGGAAGCCCGATGCTTGTGGAAGCAATGGAAGACCCACCCAGGCCAACAGACGTGAAGATTGGCAGGTCATCAAGTAGTACCCATAACAGTGGCTAATTTCTCTAAATGTGAGCAGACACTTAAGGAAGGGGCATTGTTGGGTATGTGCCAGGAGGAAGAACTAGTCAATGTTAAGGCAAGAAATACAACGCTAAAGAAAGGACATCCTCTCCCAGAACATTTAACTGCCCTCTATAAGAACAGCATAGCCCATTTGTCATCATCACAGGCTCATCAGATTAAAAGTACTTTGGCAAATTATGCAGACGTCTTTTCAAAAGGAGAGCATAACCTTGGCTGCACAGACTTTGTGAAGCACAGAATAAAAATAGGCAATCACCATCCAATAAAAATCCCCCCCAAGGAGAATAGCTCTGGCAAAGTGACAATTGATGGCCTAATTAAGGGAGGGATAGTCGAGAAATCAGATAGTCCCTGGTCAGCTCCCATCGTGTTAATCCAGAAGAAGGATGGGACCCAATGTTG
>NW_013670809.1:10224-11463 GCF_000517525.1 Limulus polyphemus | reverse complement strand
CTCAGAAAGTGTGTGAAAACGAACATGTGGTGGCCTACTTCAGTAGGGCCCTGAGTAGACCAGCGAGCAATTACTGTGTAACACAAAGGGAACTTCTTGCTATAGTAAAGAGTGACACATTTTCATCCTTACCTCTATGGGGCTAGGTTTACCACCAGGATAGACCATGCTGCATTACGCTGGTTAAGATCATTAAAGAACCCCGAGGGACAACTGATACGTTGGATCGGAAAGATAGACCAGTATAATTATAATATTGAATACAGAGAAGGAAAATCTCATGGAAATGCCAATGGACTGAGCCGAAGACCCTGCAAAAATGACTGCAGACATTGCTGCAAAAGAAGGGTTAAACTAACCAGGTGCCATCAAGCTGAAGTCAAAGTGACTGAAGGAGTTGATGATGGTGAAGTGGAACCAAGTATAGATATTAAAACGGAACAGGAGAAAGACCAAGATTTGAAGCCAATAATTCATTTTCTACAAGCAAGTGTTTTGTGCCCTGCTTGGGAGAAGGTGTCTAGCTTAAGCCCTGTGACAAAGAACTATTGGGTACAATGGGACCAGTTGAAGCTTGAAGATGGTATTCTTCTCTGGAGATGGGAACTGCAGATGGGAAAGTGACGAACTGGCAAACGGTTATACCAAGGAAGTTACGGGAAGTTGTGCTGCGTCAATCCCATGATACTGTAACAGGAGGACATCTCGGAGTAAAGAAGACATTGAGTCACCTACAACAGAGATTTTACTGGATAGGTATGAGGCAAGATATGGAAGAATGGTGCAGGACATGCAGTACACGTTGTGCTAAAAGAGGACCCAAGTAAAGGGACATGCTTCAATGAAGTTATATCAAGTTAGCACACCAATGGAAAGAGTAGCCATTGACATTGCTGGTCCGTTGCCCCAAACGTGTGCTGGAAACAAGTACATTTGTGTGGTGATGAATTGTTTCACCAAGTGGCCTGAGGTATGTGCAATACCAAATAAGGAAGCTATAACTGTAGCTTCGGCTATTAGTGATTTCTTCTTCAGGTTTGATATGCCATACGAACTGCATTCATATCAAGGCCGTAAATTTGAATGAGCTGTGTTCCATGAATGCTGCAAGTTGTTTGGCATACGAAAGACCAGGACAACGCCACTCCACCCACAGTTTGATGGGATGGTAGAAAAGTACAATTGAACACTGGGACAGGAATTGGCAAAGTTTTGTAACAGCCACCAAGATGACTGGGA
>NW_013670809.1:0-9558 GCF_000517525.1 Limulus polyphemus | reverse complement strand
TTTCTCGAATGATTATGAATTATCGAGGAAGACCGAGTTTGTTCGGGACCTCTTTTTTAGTATATAAGCCTGGCAAAGAAAGCCTGCGGGATGATTGAATGAAGAGAGTTCCGGGTTATTTACGATTGTGTTTCGAGCTAGTGTGTGTTTTGTTATCGAGATTGTGAAATTACTATGTGCTAAAAGTTTGTATCGAGGAAGAATAAACTAGTTTTAATCAAGATAGGACTTGTATCGCTGAAGTTTCTCGGAAAGAATTTCTACGGGAAATTAACAAACAAGCAGAGACGCAACAATATCAATATAATATTGTACTGTCTGTTGTATGTTCATGTAACTACTTCGTATGATGTGGATGGACCCTTTTGCGGTTTTTATGGGCGTTTTTTACTACTACTTCACCTCCTTTGGATGGCATATTCACCAAATTTGGTAAGGTGGTTCATTGGGTCCATGGGGAGATACATACAAATTTTCAGTTTTGCGATTTTTAAGAGCGTTTTTGCGTTTTCTACTACTACTCCGCCCCCTGTTGATGGATCTTCACCAAATTTTTCATGAAGGTTTGTTGGGTCCATGCGGAGATACACGCAAAGTTGTGGTTTCACATTTTGTGTTTTTCAGTTTTTATGGGCGTTTTTTTACAATTACATATAAGGGAAACAACTTTTTATGTCCTAAAACAACCTTTCATTAATCATGGATTTAAATAACTTCCGTCCAGGGGACGGGTACTCCAGCTAGTTTTATAATATATTTACAATAATAAGGAAATAACACTGTATTCTTAATCTTTCCGAGCACTAACTTTGAGTGTTTTAATACTCAATGCGCACCCCAAAAATAACAGGACAGCTTTTTACGTATAACAAAAACACTTTAGTGGAACGCTCTTGTCGAAGTTGTAATGTGAAATGTTAAGAGTTCAAATAGAGAAACAATTAACAAAATTGGTGTTAAAAGGTCGTTTATTACCAGTATTAAAATTTATTTTATACTCCAGTATTGCACTACAGAAATTAAACGTAGTTGTTTTACTAAATAACTGCACAATAATAATAAGTTTTTTTTTCCCTATAACAACTGTGTGTAGGTATTCACAACTACTCTGTTTATTGTGTAGAATCTAGCTGCTCTGATTCTTGGGGTACTTTTCACTGTGAGTAGTGTGCATTTAAAGCGAAGACGATAATTTCAAACAATTTTAACATATTTATTTAGCCAATAGGAATTGGCTGATAGAGCAGGCATTTAAAAAGGCATTTTCTTTTAATTAAAATATTATTATATTTCTATTATCAAAAATAAAAGTTGGCAGTCAGTCTATCTGATTTTTGTGTGGTTACCATGCGGTAATTTCTAAGGAGATAAGCAACAGAAATTTTTATATAGTTCATTGGTTTATTTTTCTTTGTATGCTAGATATTCATCCATTAATTAAAAAGTATTTAATATCAAAATATCGAATAATAACTTTTATAATCGCTAGTTCACTGTATAACTAATTATTACTACATGATCTGCTTCAAATGTAACTTACCTAACGGTCCCCGATTAGAGAAAAATGACTTGGACTTCTGCAGCAGACGCCCTTGATAGATATATAGCGTTTCGACGGGATGGGCTAAAGGGAGAGTGGTTCGACGAGTAGTGAGTGGTGTGTGGGACAACTCGTATATGACAATTTGCTTTCGATGCACGTTTATAATCGTTTGCGAAAGTACCATTGTTTATGTCCTATGTAATTTAATGAAATTGGCCTATTCCTGTTAAAGTCAAGCTTAAACTACACCTTTTACTAGATCTAACACTAAAAGTACGGAAACGGTGAGATTTAGCGAGTTTCGCCTAGCGTATGTATGTATGTATGTGTGTGTGTGTGTGAACCACGCTCGTAGTGAGGTCCAACGTACTATTGGCAGCGACGCTTGACAAAGCTGGAATAACTGGCACGTAAACAAACCACTGTGACTAGGACTGTGACAATTTTTGTGATACTTGGGTTTGGCACGTGTATGTCAAACTTCAGTTAACAAACAAGTGTGATTTTCGAATCTGTATCATCAATTTTCAAAATTAAAGAACACAAAAGATGAAGGTAGGATTTTATATGTATATACTGAGACTCCGATATGTTGTCGGTGCCGTATTCTTACTCTAACTTAGTCTTAAGTTAGAATTAGGCTACACAGTCACAACTCCTGTTGAAGAAGCCAAGCTTATACTTAAAGAAAGAGCTGAGTGTAGATGTCGTGATAATACTGAGTTAATATTGCTCTTTTATTTGTTTTGTAACTTTGGACTGCTACTTAAAAGCAAAGTTTTTATTACTATTTTAAACTCAGAAATGTTGTTTATATAGTTTGATGTTTTTAATGAAATATATTGTACAGGTTTTAAATATAATGATTATACTGCATAGAGATCTACATTTTTCATCCTTGTTCTCTAGAAAATAGAATCCTGGAACAGTTTTGTGTAGATCTATTAGTACTAACTACTAATGAGTTTTAGTAACAGTTTAATATGCCCCCCAGTGGCAGAGCGGTATATCTGCGGACTTGTACTGCTAGAAACCAGGTTTCGATACCCATGGTGGGCAGAGCAGAGATAGCCCTTTGTGTAGCTTTGTGCTTAATAACAAACAACAACAATAGTTTAATACGTTGTTAACGTGGGGTGGGGGAATTGGGTTTCTTAGAAATAATCCATCAGTGTTTGTATGTTATGAATCATGATTAATACTCGCATAAAATTGTATTAAAAGAAACTAGTATAATATAATGAAATAGTTCGAGGACAGCGAGCGCGTGTATGTTAAATCTTGTGTGAATCACTGAATAATCGTTGTTGAAAATGTTGGACTCAGTAGTGTTTTATAACAACTTAAGTATTTTTTTAAAGTCTACAACCTATAAGTACATCAAGGAGAATGTATTAGTAAGTAATATTTACAACTCAGTTCTTATCAAAGTTGGATGTTTTATACATTGTAAGACATTTCTAACAATTTTAGTCATCTAATAGTTAAACGTAGATGGTAGAGCAATTAATTAAGCAAGAGTGGTTAGCATGAGTTATGGATACCCTTAATGTTAACTTTAAAGGTCTTGGGGTCAGCTTGGCACTGGTAGTATATCCTATACATACGTTATTATAATAGAATTTAGAATGCCACAGACAGTAATTTACGTGACAAATGTGAGGGAAGGCGAACCCTAGTTGGAGCAGCCATGTGCGAAGTAGTTGATAAATAGAACTGATAAGAAAACCCGGGCAAACATTATATCAAAAAATAAAAGTCCTGTCTGAATTGGACCCAATTATGAAAACCTAAACATTATATAAACCTAAAAACTTCCTGCAGATAGTTGCATGCATGAAATATAAATTTTGTATTATTATATGCATGTAATATGAATATTCAATTAATGATAAAGTTAAGCCCTGTTTGGCCTACAACTACAAGTTCTATTGATATTACTGGTAAAATACTTTGGCTTTGATGTAATTTTAAGGTTATGATAGCTATGCCAGTATTAGTGTTTGTACAGATAGTTTGCTTAGCGTAAATATAACTATTTGTAATAACTACATCAGTTATAAAATCTACATAAAACCTAATGCACCTGCGTAAATATATAAAAATATGTATAAAATCTATAAACACGGACTTAACAGTTGTATAAAAGTTGTACAAGTGTGTTAACCAAAATAAAAATTAACTCTTATTATTTAAATTTGACAGTTGGAAATTATAATATATATTTGTTTATTTGGTTTGGATAGTTTACCTACATGCAACAAAATCATGTGAAGCTACTTCCTTGTAGCTGTTTGTCAAACATTTCCGTTTCAATCACGTAAATGGATTGTCGGGTTTTATTGTCCAGCAGAAGCAGCGTCTGTGGGTCACTAACCCAACATGAACACGCCTACTGAAAAATATAGGATTATATTGTACTTTTTTTTTCTGACTAGATTTTTTAAAAGGGAAAGGGATTATAGAGAAAATTTATTTTTAAGGCATGGTGTTATATTTAATCTTTATTTAATGTCGCTTGATTTCTTAGCATTTTTTCCCCTTCTTTACAGAAAAGCGTGTTCAGTAAAAAAAAACATAAATCACTTATACTTAGCTCATATTTTGAGATTCGACTAATTCACAATATTCCTCATATTTATGTATTATGTATTTGCTATGTACTTTATAGTTTTTTATGATAAATATATATTATTCTTTAGTAGATTTATTGGCTACACTTGAAGGACCAAGTAGTACAATATTTATCAGTTAACATTAATTATATTTTAAAAGTTAAGGTTAAAAACGCAGAACTAAGTGAATATCTGGCCACGATTACTTTGATTCTGCATAGCTTCATTAACAAATTTTATTATTCTTTCTTAATAATCATGTTTTGCGTTTTCCTGTTTGTAAATATAAAAAAAAAGCGGATTCTCTTGGGAGGATTACAAGGATATCCAAACGTGCATCTGCACGGCGTTTCTAACACAACAGGTTGAGAGGTGCCAGCTCCCATGAAGAGATTAACCTTTCAGAAAGTACAGCTTGTAGCGTACACCCACTTGCTGGGAAAATAGTGCTGAAATGCTTCCAAGATAAAATAATAAAAAAAACGAACCAGGAGTTTTACCATATTAAATTCCCTAAATACAACCAAGAGATGGTGACAACTCATAATTGCTACCCTGAAATTGACCAAACTAAAAACGTGGGAGAACTGAGCCAAGATAGAGATAATTACCATTCCCACAAAGATAGGATACCTAACAGATTGTGTACAGACCGCATGGGACTCTCAAAATGCAATAGATGCATAATGGGAAAAAAGCTCTTTAGATAAGTGGAAATTAGGCTAATAATTTTGTACTTGTTGGGATACAGTCCCAGCTTACTCCATCTAACACATACCATATGTAAACCCAATATATCGCAGGCTCATTAAATATGCCAATCACTGCACGATACTGCACATGCAGAGTTGGCATATGGGTAATTTGATGCAATCATGTTGTATTAGAAAATTGCTTGCCACCAACATTATTCCACTGTAATGAGGGAGGTGTGTTGGTTTAGCAAAGTAACCTCCTATGTTGGTGGCTTATTGTCCATGAACTTAATTTAATTTAAGAATTGCTGAAAAGGAGTAAACAAACTGGCACTTGGACTGCCTTACCTAAGTGGATAGTAACCTACATTCATCCAGACACTTGCTCAAATCACTAACTGTGATCTTTATCATCTTGTTTGACAGTCTAGGAAAGACTCAGATGTACATTTGTCTGCAAGAACCGTGCAAAAAGCCTAGAACTTATTAGTAAAGCTTGTGAATCCAGAAACGAACAAACTGGGATGATAATATCCCTTATGTTAGGACTGTAAACCAAGGAAACGTGTTCCAATAGCTATACCTCAAAATCTGATAATATTGGAGTAAGAGGTGTCTTCCAGTTGACATGACATTAATGTTTTCCGTTTGGCACAAGCAAAGTTCTACAGATTAAGGGGCCCATGTCTCCCTGTATTAAAATTAAAGAGCCATGGTGGACATTTGGAGGGATACCATTGAGAGGTTATTTTTGTATTGAAAAGTATTACTTAGGATTAACAATTGTATTTAGTTGATGGAATGGGGTTTTGTTATCACTGTTGGCTAGGTATTTCCTTATTAAACAAGCTATTGTTACAATTAAACAACATCTTTTGAGTTTCCAAAGCGAAATCTTAAGTAATCTGCATGGATGTGGCACAAATTGAATTAGCTGTGCTCAACCTGGAACGTTATGGGTGGATGCATTGATATTAACATTCCCAGTTTGCCCCTGAAGAAGAAAGGTCCACCTTTTGAAAGCGCTTGGGTTATAGGGTTTTTATTTATTGATATTAGCATATAAGTAAATTCTTGTAGTTTATATTAATACAGTTATTGTATGTGCATTTTATTATTCGTTGGCAATGTAAAACACGCTACAAATGCCTTTACGTGCACAAACTTACAACAATGAGCCACAAACAACACAAAGAAATGCAATAGCTGCTCGACATGGTGACGAAGGCTTGCCGATGTGATCACTGATCTCTATACTGAACTGGCTAGTGTTATTGTATTGTTATTTGACGTCAAGTTGAATCTATATTGTAATCGTTTCACTCTTTCGGTATTCTTTGTCACTTTCCTGTGTGCATTGTAATTCGTTTATATATTACGTGTTTTTTTTATGGTAACTAGGAAAAGTAAAAGGCTGTATAAATTGCCAAAATATTTGTTTGTAGAATTTGCATTTGAAAAATAAAGAGAGCAAAAACTGACAGTATTATGTTGATCTAAAGTGATTTTATTGTGGTCCGCTATGTTATAAAGAAGAAAGTTGTAAATTTCGGTAGAAGCTTATATAAGTAGGCCTGGTTGGTAAAGGCGCTTGACTCGTAATCTTTGGATCGCGGATTAACATCCAGGCAATGAACATACCCGCCTCTTAAGCCGTGAAGGAGTTATAAAGTACGGTCAACCCCATTATTCATTGACAAACAGTAGCGCAAGAGTTAATTTTATTACTAGGTGCCTTCGCTTCTCTAGTCTGTCACTGCTAAATTAAGGACGGTAGCTCGGATAGTCCTGAAGTAGCTTTGTGTGAAATTCAACAAAAACTTATACAAGACTATGGTAAAGTTGAAAGCACAGTATAAACAGAATGGAAGTATTAATATTCAAATAGTATAGTGTTACAGTTAAGTGCTACATTTGATTGTTTATTAATACACACTAAGTAGGCTAATAAAGTTTATCTACTACTGAATTAGTTTAAGTTATGCTACAATAATTATATGCAGTTTTTTTTACACTTAATATCACAAATTATAAGATAATTGGTCGATATATATGCTATATACATTTTAATATTTGTTAAACAGCACTCTACACTTTGATTTTCATATATTTGTTTAAATAAAAATTTGGCCTGGTGGTTATGGTGCTTCTCTTGCAATCTGAAGGTTACAGGTTTGAATCCCTGTCACACTGAACATGCTTGTTTTTTCAGCCATGTGGGTGTTATAATGTGATGATCAATCCCTTTATTCATTGGTAAAAATAGTAGCCCAAGAGTTAGCAGTGGATGGTGTGAACTAGCTGTTTACCCTCTAGTTTATCACTAAATTAGGGATGGCTAATGCAGATAGCCCTCATGTAGCTTTGTGCAAAATACAAAATGAACACACCAAACCAAATAAGAATTAACTTAGCTTTGTTTCTAATTTCTTCATCTGCAACTTTTGCATATTTTTGTTTAGCAAGATGATGCATTTGTACTTTTTATAACACAATTAAACACTTTATCAAATTGTAAGCATGGTTGGTTATCTTCTGGTGTACAATCAAACAGGGCCATCTAAACCAGAGAAAAGTTTTTTCAAAAGTATTACTTTCATAACAGCAATCTGTATTCCAAGGCTAATCATATTTGCTTGAGGAATTTCACCATTTATTGACTTCAGAAGTCTCAAAATCCTTTCTGTTGGTTGGCATACTTTAATTATACTTTCTGATACCTTTATCAAGCCACCTCATATTTTTTCTTTGTTGTAAGTCTGATAAATGTCTGGAATTTTCATCTGCCAAAGCATCCTCTGCTACAATCTGTACAATACATTTTTTGTGCTATTTTGATTACGTAACCAGCCATGTATTGTACAGTTGCATCTTTATAGGGAAAAGGGAGTGTGCAATTTGATGCATCTTCCAAATTATGGTCATCATGTATAGGCTCACATACTTCAAGATCATACCTGCTTATCACACAAACGTCTGACACATTTGCAGAACCACTAGGAAGTGCCATGTGGTTTTTTTATGACATGTAAAACTGATGTTTCATTTTGGGCAGGACACTTTCCTGCTACCTTTTTTATGGCACACGAACAGTTATTTACATTTGCAGAACCACTAGGAAGTGCCATGTGGTTTTTTTATAACATGTAAAACTGATGTTTCATTTTGGGCAGGGCACTTTCCTGCTACCTTTTTTTATGGCATACGAACAGTTATTTATATGCAACTATGAACTGTTGAACAGTAGGATTGTTATTACAATTGTGAGATGGCCTAACAACAGCAAAGAAAAGAGTTCCAAGTTATCCTGAATTAATTTATATGTCAGAAGATACTTCAAGGAGAGTAAAGATGATGACACAAAAGTTTCATATGATAGAAACCCAGTAAATACAATCTTAACCTGATGATGTCTGTTAAATGAAAAAATTTAATTTCCATTTCTAGTAGAAAAGATCTCCAAATGAGTCATTTGAACTTCTCATTGTACTCTTGTAATTCTTAGCCAATGTATTTCTGAAGTTAAACAAATCAAAGAGTCTATCAAATTTTCTGCATACAATCTTAACCTGATGATGTCTGTTAAATGAAAAAATATAATTTCCATTTCTAGTAGAAAAGATCTCCAAATGAGTCATTTGAACTTCTCATTGTACTCTTGTAATTCTTAGCCAATGTATTTCTGAAGTTAAACAAATCAAAGAGTCTATCAAATTTTCTTACAAGTTTAACTGTAGGCTCACTTCCATTAAAGCCAAATCTGCAGCACTTGCCACACTTGAACTTAAAGTTTGTGCTACAAAGTTAACTTTAATTTTTTGCTTCTGTCATTGAATGTGTATTGATTGTAATTTATTTCCTAGATATATGCTTTCTTGTTCTTGCAATTTGTACAAATCAGCAGTGAACTTTCATTTCATATATTCTGCACTTTTAAAATTTTATTAAAATTGATATTTCAAATGAGTTATAACATGTGGTATATACCAGGTATGACATAAACTTTAAAATATTTCAATGCTAAGGTGGAAAAACCATGACTGTAAGTTTTCTGGTGACATATTGGCACCCAGTTTTTAAAAATGGAGAAGCAGCAACTTAGACTATTACAAACAAGTGCCACAGTTGTAGTCTTAACATATGATAGTTTTTGTAAGCTTATTCTCATCAAGTTCACTTTGTTCTTCCCCTGCCATGCCATTAATAAAGAAATAGCCAACAGGTACCTTCCAGTTGCTGTTTAGAGAAATAGCCATAAACATCACTGATAAGAGGAGTTGTATCATCTTCTGTATCTGCATCAACATCAACGTAGTCAATAAATTTCTTTTCATCCCACTCCACATGTTTTCTTAAGGCCATTTCATGTAGCATTAAATCACAAATAACTTTACTGGTTCTCTCTTTATCATTTTTTACCACTTGTAATATGTTTATTGTGTAAAGCCTGGTGCCCTGTTAATGCTTTGATACCATTTTTGAACAACAGATGAATGTGATAGAGCAAGATTGAAAATACATCTTGCAAAATTTTAGGCTTTGTTGGAGTAAAACTGCAATGTCAGAACAAAAGACTGCAAAAATGGAAGATATGTTTTGCGAGTTCAATTTTTTTTTGTTTCTGGTGATAAACAATATTGTTGCGTCATCGAGATCACGTGACAATTCTCACGCTATCTTGTTTCTAGAACTATCATGTACTTTG
>NW_013670808.1:65777-67602 GCF_000517525.1 Limulus polyphemus | reverse complement strand
CGATTTTAATTTAGGGCCGGGTTTTTGTAAGAAACTAACAAAATTGATACTAACAAACCCAACAACAGTCTACCTTTTGTTCCTGAAACCAGCTCAAGAATTATCCACCACGGGTAATCAGCCCAGTGTTTTAGCGTTGTACGTTTGTAACTTTACTGCTGACCCATTTGAGGACGTGTCAGTTAATGGACACTGTTTGTTTGAAGTTAAGCACAAAGTTACACAATGATTTATCTGTGCTCTGCCCGCCACGTGTATACAAACCAGGTTTCTAGCGTTTAAGTCCGCAAACAAACCGCTTGTGCATCAAGGGAAAGCTTGTGAACGAAATGAAAAATAAGCTTATTAACCATAAGCCTCATTATAATCAATCTCAAAATTACACAAAAACAGTGAAATAAATAGAAATAGATTTTTTTGTATAAAAATTCAAATATCAAATTGTGAAAAGCCGTGTTTAATATCCTTTATTCAACTTATTGCATATTTTGATTAAATGTTTTGTCTGTATATAATATTTCTATTTAAAAAATCTCGTTTTTAACTTCTTTTTTTTTTTCCGAACGATGCAGCTGCTGCAATATTTATGTCATTCTACCTGTTATAATAATGTGATAATCACAACTACACGATGGTAGGAAGCCATGACAGGTATTAGAATCTAGTGCAATTGATAAGTGCTTTGCACTCAGTATAGACGTAGCGGTTGGTGACTACAGCGAGTGTACATTCGCTTGAAATTTAGTAAGTCAACAAATTTCATATTGTCTGAGTCTGTACTTTTTGACACAGTATTAGTTAAGTAATATTTTTCTTAGCACCATTTAGTAAGGAGCTAAAAATAAAATATGTGACCTTACTCCTAGTTCAAATAATTAACGTCAGTTAAATACTATAAATTAAAAATAAAATATATAATTGGAAATAAGTTATAACACTAAGAGTTGAAACAATGCTGTATTATATATAGTATTACTATTAGTATTATTATGTAGTATTAATAATAATAATTATTAAATGGTAAGTCCGATTCTCCCTCAACAACCAGTCTTAATATTAATAGTAATAGGCATGCAGTTATAAATATTTATTTATTTATCTTTTAGTTTAATTTAAAA
The DNA here is from genome assembly GCF_000517525.1 of Limulus polyphemus. NCBI lineage: Eukaryota > Metazoa > Arthropoda > Merostomata > Xiphosura > Limulidae > Limulus > Limulus polyphemus. Next base: position 66,484 of record NW_013670808.1, on the reverse strand, counting down.
ATAAATACCAAATCATATTACAAATATTAATGTTAACCGAGTTGAAGTTTTTCCAATATTTGAAATGATATTGGTATAGCAGAAAAATTTAAAAATTGATGACTTTACAAAATAAGTTAGCCAACAACATTTGAAATTGTTTAGTTTTTTTTTTTAGTTTTCAAAGGCAAGTAATGAAGTAAGTATAATTTATCAAAAATATTTATTCAGTTATAAGCACCTTGACTGAGGAAGTTGATTTACAGCTAACCCTGTTTTATTCAAAAATTCTAAAAACAGTTTACCTAGATCAGCATACCTTTCTTCAAGAAGACCAACCTGGTGGCAGGTGGTCATTTGGCTCACTAACCACATCCTTGTATTCATTGGTACCTCCAACCTAAACATAACATTTCCCATCATATCCTCTTATGTGTTTAACAAATCTTTTGATTCAATGAATTATGACAAACAGCATAAACCATATTTTCAAATAAACCATTCTATAGAATTATAATTGTAATGTAAAAGAGAAATTCACAATCAGACCTTAGGAAACCTTCAGCAAGAGAGCTTATCATTGAATAATTAATATTTTTATTGAAGAATAAGGCTAGATCTAGACTTTCAAAAGTATGCTTATTATTCAAATATTAAAATTTTGTATTTATATGTTTTTAATATATTACGGGCACAAAGCACCATTTCATAGACTTAAAGGTGTCAGT
>NW_013670808.1:55584-65751 GCF_000517525.1 Limulus polyphemus | reverse complement strand
ACTTTACAAAAGTATGTCTTATTATTCTAATATTAAATTTTGTATTTATATGTTTTTAATATATTACGGCACAAAGCACCATTTCATAGACTTAAAGGTGTCAGTGTATAAAAGATATCCTACTTACTTTTTCATCCATGATATCAAAACGCAAGTGTGCAAGTAACTAATATTAACTTCTGATCAGAGCATGCTACCTACTTAAATTTGATAATGAACATAGATAATTGAATATACTTTTCTTAAATTCTTACCTACAAAGATTAGAATTCATTATTTAATCACTTGGGTACCGTTGCTGTTAACACTATTTTTGGCCTTAATCCCAATAATATGTCACCAGGTTTGGTCAGTTGAAGAGATTTCTGATAGTCCTAAATTCATATTTTAAGCTAACTATGCAAAACAATCTATAATAAAATAAAATTATAAATTAGTAAAATTTGATACATTAAACATTCTAATCAATAATGTTAATGAAATTAACCCTTAAAACTTCCTTAAATTTACTACATCCACCACTAAAGCTGGGTGATAAATCAACTACGTTGATTTGTGTCACGTAAAATAATCAAATAATTTAAATTAGTGTTTTCACTTCTTCCAAGTAATTCAACTATTATAATTTCTCATTATTATTTTAAATTAATTCAAGATTGTTCAACTGTTTGTGTCAGGATTCATGAAAATAATCAATTAATCAAAATTAGTGTTTCTGATCATTACTAGTTTCAATTATTCCAGCTGTCCAAGTCTTATGAGAGTTATTGATTAGTTGAATGTAATTATTGAGTGGTGAGCCCAACAGTTAACCAATCATAAAAATTCACTAATTGCTTAACTTGATTCACCACATTTGAAAGCAACACATTTCAAAAGTCAACTACCTTGTTAGAAAAATAAAACTGCCTTCGCTGAAGATGACTCCTACCCTACCAAAAGTTTTATTCCCTTGTCCTACTATTCTCACTATTAAGTAGGAAAAAAGATGATGTATGTACACCATCAGTTCAAATAACAATCATAAATATCTCAATCAGATCTCTAACTCTCTTTTTTTCAAGAGAAAACAATTTCAGATTTCTTAACCTGTCCTCATATGACAACCTTTCCATCCCAGGTATCATCCTTGTAGCCTTCCTTTCAATGCTTTCCATAATTTCTAATGCCCTCCTTGAGGTAAGGAACTCAAGACTGAACACGATACTTGAAATGAGACCTAACAATTAACCTATACAGGAAAATTATATCATCTTTAAACTTATATCCAGTATTTGTTAAACATACAACCTAAAATCTTATGTGCCTTACTAGTAACTGCAGCACACTGCTTGGATGGCTATAGAGATTGATCAACCAAAAAACCAAGATCCTTTTCTTCCATAACATACTAGAGAAGAGGAAGCAAGGAGTTATAAAAAAATAGAGTTCAGTAAAATTGGATTGGAGTTGCAAGTGAATTACCTCATGGTTTCTGTGCTGGGACCCTTACTCTTTTGTGATATACATTAACAATATTGATAAGGGAATGATAGAAAGATTGGTCAAGTTTGCTGATGATATTAAAGTTGTGGGTTTAGTTGGCCATAAAGGAAATTCAGTCCTTCACATTTGAAAAATGCACGAAGACTGTAAACACCAAATGGTCCATAGGGGCTATTAATGAGCTAATGCCATATCATGATTCTTTATTAACAAAATAAAATTTAATTTGTATCGACTAAATTGTACTATTTTTCTATCAACAAGATATGTTTACAGTGTGCCGCTGAACTATAACAACCTCCAATCAGTATTGCAACCCTCGCAGCCTCGTGCTATGCAGAAAGTAGTTCAGAAATGCAGTTTAGATCATGACCAGATTTGCTGAAACTCTTCTTGCTAGCTTGAACTTGCTAATAATTAATATCAATTATTGTAATTTAAACTTTAAAACATTGATTTAATTTCTCAGTTACAAATATTTGATGTGTATATACAACATAAAGATTCTTTGTCTTATTAGTTGATGTAACACTGCTAGTCTAGGCCTAGTATCAGAGTCATAGCAACCAACAAGGTCACATGAAGTTATTTGTAAGCCTGTCTGTGTACATAAACAGATGATTGCATGGCCAATGCCATGACAAATAATAACAGGATCTGAATTCAAAAGTATTTATTTCTTGGTAAGACTAAATAGATCCAGTAATGGGCTCAAAACAGAGAGTGTCATGATAGACTTGATAGGAGCTCTAAGAAGTCCTTACAAAACTCCTTTTATAGGTGCTTTTGAGCATCACTGTGATGGTGCTGTAAAACTTGAAGGATTGGAATGCTGTTGTTTAACAAAGGGATCATTGGGCAAAGAAATGGCATATAGCATTTAATTATGTTCAATGCAAGGTTTTGCATGTGAACTACCTTAATTTAAACTATAATTACGACCTTGATAGAAATAAAATCAATAGTGTTATGGAAGAAAAGAATATTGGTGTTGTGATTAATCAGTCTCTTAGACTTTCTAAATTGTGTGTTGTTGACACTGGGAAAGCAAATAATATTTGATGTTGTGTCTACAAGAACATTGAATATAACTTAAAAATATCGTTCCTTTGTACAAGTTTCTGGTTAGGTCTCATTTTAAATATTGTATTCACTCTTGGGTTCCTTACTTTAAGAAGGTTATTGAATATTTGGAAAGGGTTCAAAGGAGAGGTTCTAGTATGAATGGTGAGAGGGGATCTGATTGAATTGTTGAAAATCATAAATGTAATACATAGGACCAATGCATCATATATTTTTGTGTTTAATGATGATAGTTGTAGAGTTTGAGAACATAGATTTTGCAAAGTGGAAAATGTATGAAATTTAAAACTTTCAGTGTTCAAACAGGGTGGTCAGGTTAACCATTGAAATAATTTCCTTCAGACATGTAGACATAATAGAATTATGAGCTTTCAAGAGAGGGTTTGAGTTCTTTGGGAGAGTTGGGGCTGGATGTTTGATGAAATGGACATAAATCCAGGTTGGACCAAGAAGCCCCTTAAATATTGCATCATTTTACATATACAAGTGTTGAAACTCATTTTCCACTGATTAAATTCACTCAGTATTCTCCAAAGATTAATTCATGTAAGTCAGTTTGGTATCATCAACAGAATTTATAAATCTAGCTGCTTATGTAGCAGCCCATATCATTACATAAATAATAAATAGGAAAGGTCCCAAGACAGACCCTTTTGGGGCCCTGCTAGTCACATTTTTCCAATCAGTGACTTTACTGCCATTATGCCAAAATATTTTTCTTCAGTCACACTATTAGTTCCTATGTACATTTAACATGTGATTTAAATTATGATAACCCAAATACATTACTGTACACTAAGTGTCATACTCAACTATTTGTCCAACTTGTCAATTGATCCAATGGGTCATTCTGTAGTACCTTAGCATCCTTGTTATAGCTAGAAATACCTTAGTTTAGTGTCAACAACAAACTTTGCTAATTTTTAAATTATGATGCTTTTAATGTGATTAATGTAAATAAATATAAATAAAGCAAAGGTTCAAGCACCTACCCCTCAGGTACACCACTAATAACAACAAAATTCAGTTTGACTAGATCCATTTATACCAACCTTTTTGCTTTCACCCATCCAACCACCCTGTAATCCAGTTAACTAGTCTCTCTCCAGCTCCCACTAATATGATTTCTTAGCTAATATTCAATGAGGCAACTTATCAAGAACTTTCTACAAATCGAGGTATACCCATTTCCTTTCCTTTCTCCAGATAAGTAATACCCTCAGAAAAGATGTTACATTATTAAAGCAAAATTTATCTTTAGTGATTCTATGTTGGCTTTGTTTTCTGATGTTATATTTCAATAAACAATTTTGTAAAGTTTCTTTTATTGCACTCTTCAGAGTTGTTCCCAGTACAGAAGTAACACTAACTGGTCTATTAGTTTCACTTATCACACTTTTTAAAATAGTAGTATGTTAGCATCTCTCCATTCTTTAAGCAACTGTGCACTGTCTGTTGAACTACCAAAAATTAAAGAGTGAGACTTACATATCTGATGTTTTACCACCATTAAATCCATGGGGAAAAGTTTTGTTTTAATTTCTAGCCATTTCTAACTGTATTAAGGATGATGAGGTACTGAAGAATGACTGAACAAGTAGTTGGCAAATGGCATTTAATTAATGCATTTGAGCTATTATAGTTTGAATCACTTGTTTAATATCCTGTAGATGAAACCTCCTCATTAGTGTGACTGTAGAAAAAAAAACCTTTGTATGGTAGTAGATAAGTAACTAAAACTATAAAGATCTTGCTTTGTTGCTAATAATAAAGCTAATAAATTTTAGGGTGTTTTTCTAGACATAATGCTTGACTCTACAGTGCCTGGATGAATCCTCTTGGCCCTGAGAGCAAACTTGCACTATTGAATTTTAAAAATTTATACAAAATGAACTTCTAACTTTTCTATCACTCATTTTTTAAAAAATACTTTGGAGTTTAAATTTATTCAGTAAAATGGGTTTATTACATGATTTCGTACAAATAAATGTTTAAGAGTTGCAGATTTTGATTTTGGATTCATTTCAATGAACTCCAAAGATAAAACATCGGGTTTTTCTTTTGTTGAGCATGATACAACACTTAAACTAGGAGGGCAGCCAAAATAGTTTTAGTTTTGAACAAAGTGCTTATTTCAACCGTACAGTTTAAGTGTATTTTATCAGTTTTAGCCAGTCACTGTTTCTCAACCTCAGTTATCATGATGTGATGTAATTTCTTAAATCTTGACTTTGAGAAGTCACAGGCTAATGTTTTAAACACATAATGAAAGCTTTTTGTCTATTCTTTTCAACTGTGAAGATTGGAACAAAGTCATACAAGCTTGGTGTTGTGAAATGTTGCTAGTAAAAAAGATGTTTCTGAAAAACTTCCACCACAATTAGTTCTGTTGTTTTTTTTGGTTTGTTTTTGTATTTTTCTTTATACTTCATTTGAATTATAATGTTGCAGTATGATAGCAAAAGAAATATTTTTCATGGAACAAAATGAGGTTGGGTTAGTTAGATCATTTTGCATTCGACTGTATGAAGTTTTTTTTCACAAAAAAGATTGCTGTTTATTAGGCCTAATTGATCTAAGTAACTGATTGAATGAGTAATGAAAACCATCAAAATTAAATGCAAAAAATGTATATCTAAATTAATATAAAACAAATTTAAAATGTATTACATATATTAAATGAAACTTTTTGATTAAGAATCAGAGGGTGCTTAATTATAATTTTATTGTTTGTGAGTGGTTATAAGCAGAGCAGATGTCTTTCAACTCAAAAGGATATGAAATTTACAGTTTCATGGAATGAAAACTATTGGAAAATTTTACAAGAATATAGAAAGATACAAGAATCAGTAGAAGTTTACAACAGAGATGAACATTTTTAATTGTTTCTTAAACATACAATAAGGAAATATTTTGGCATTTCAAAGTTGGAACTTCATGTAAAAATAATTTTTTTTTACTTCAAGAAACAACATAATCTTTTGAAAATTCACCTCAAGTTTCAAACTGTTTCATCCGGTAGTTTTTGTTTTTTTTAATCCAGTAAAATAGGGCATACAACAGGTGCATCAAATCCATGCATTTAAGTGTTTGAGAGTTTAAAAAGTCAAAAGGGATTGATTATCTCTCTATACAAATCACTATTATTGTGTACAGTTTTGATCTCCCTCTCTACAAAATGATAGACATTTTAGAAAAGGTTCAGAGAAGGGCTACTAGGATGATTCTTGGAAAGGTAATATAGGGATATTTTTGATCTCTTAACTTTGTTTCTAACACTTCAGAGAAAATATGTTATTGACATTTCGAAATAATCAAGGGATTGATAAAGGCTTCTGGTTTCTATGTGTTGAATTCTGAAAAAAAAAAGGATGAAATAATTAAAGATGAGTAATTTAATGGATTAATCAATATAATGGTTTACCTTTTATTAATCAAAATTAGATTTACTGATTATTGCTGTTTTTGATTATTCTAACAATCGATTAATTAAAATTATGGTTCAATTGATTATCTTGAAAATAATCAACTAATCACATTTATTGTTTCTGATTAATCCTGCTTTTCATTATTCTAGTATTTAATTATGATTGTTTTGTCACAAAACTAATTAAAATTAAGGTTTTCGATTATTACAACTGTCCAAGCAATCAAAATATTGCTATTATGTTTTGTTTGTTGTTTAGCACAAAGCTCCATAACGGGCTTCAAGTTTGTTCAATTTTGGTTATTTGAGGCTCTTCGATTCAATTCCCATTGCCACCGAACTTGCTTGTGCTTTTTTGTTAAGGCAACCTGTCATGCTAATTCTAAACTGCTGATTAATTTAAGGTAATCAGTTAATGGATATATCAATAAGCTGATAAGCAATTACCACTAACTGCCCAATTCTAGAGAGGACAAGTTTATTGTTTGGTAAAGATAGGCTAGGTTTCAGTTAACACAGTTTTATATTTGTAACAGGGTGAGTAGTTGATGGAATTTAGTACAGTCTGGCATTCTGTACATAATTTCAGCAGGAATATTCTCATCCAGATAACCAAAAGCCTTATCAAATTAGTGACATTAAAAACATTAACAGATCCTCAGTCTTCATACATCTTATCACTGTTTGTTGATGTACAAAAATGAGTCTTGCATATCTGGTCTTTTATGTCTTTTAAAACATTTGGGAAACTGTGTCTGTTTTTGATATCTTTTTTACTTTGCTGAATGTATTTTTTGTTTTTTTACACTGACAATAAAATACAAATAAAATAAAATCTTCTACAATAAAATCTTACATGTCATGTGGCGGAAAAATCTATAAAGATAAAAAACATAATTCTGTAATTGATTTACATAAATTTAATTTCATTAAAATATAACCTGGTGAATCTTCATTAGTGAGAGCTTTTTTGTCCCTCTTGTTTAAGGGAGAATATCAAAATATTCTAAATGTGGATAAAGACTTCTAGAATAATAATTGGTTTGTAAGAGAAAAAAGTATTTATAAAGTGATGTTTCCAAATTTGGATTTGCTTTCTCTTTAATGTTTTGAATGCAGAGTTCATAAATGTAAGACAAGACCAGGTGATGGAATGCCATTCAACTCATTCAGGTTACCCAACAAAGAAACCAGCCCAACCTAACTAGCTATGTAACATTCAAAATAATCCAACAAAAACTTGAAGGAATTCAAAACTACATGTACAAGCACACACTAAACATCATGGAAACCATTCTGCAAATTATTAGCTTAATGTAAAAGAAATAGAGGTGATGGAAATCAGGTTTTTAAAAAAGTTAGTGATTAAACATTTATGTCTATAGGTTTAATGTTTATGGAGAATTAAGTATAACTTTTGGAAAGGTACCCTCAATCTGTCAAATGGCCTTCGTTCACCTTTCTTATTCTTATGTTCTCAATTAATTAAGTATTACATGTACTATGTACTACATGTGGGCTTGGCTTTATAAACCTGTCTCATGTTGTTAGTCTGTACAGCAATAACAAACAACTGTGATCTAAGTTTGAGAGAAGTTTAATAACCTTGGTTCAACTTAAAAGTTTTGTGTAAGCTCTGAACTAGGCTGATTTCAAAGAATCTAACACTTTTGTTTTCAACATAACTTGCTTGGGACTGCCACGTACTGAGGTCTACATTCTTACAGCTACAGTCTGCATTGTCTAATTATATATGTGGATTTTTAAAGTTAGCTTCATTAGTTTTTAATCTGGGTTTAATCAACTTAAATATTTTGAGCTAAGTTACTGGAAGATTTTAGATCAACATTTGTTGAGATAACTTTTTACATTCAACTTATAAAGTATTTTTATGAGATTGATAACAAAAACATTTGTTATTCTCCATTTCAGTGACTCAGAAAATAAAGCTACATATTGCTTTCAATACCTTTGGGAGCAGAACACAAATAGTCTGTTGCATTTTTTGTGCTCAACAACAAACAACTATAAAAGCAATATTTTGATTTCTTGGATAGCTGGAATAATCAAAAATAGTAATAATAAGAAATTTTATCTCATTTAGTAGGTTATTTTTGGGGCAATCAGTATAATCATAATTTTAATCGATTGTTGAAATAATCAAACAGTAATAATGAAGAAGGTTGATAAAACATATGATATTTTATTTACAAGGTTCAAATGTTTTGGTAACCCTGATGTCTAGGAACAGTAAAGAATCATCGCCATGGGATCCCCGTTGGGTCTGATGATAGCCAATAGTTTTCTATGCTGTTTCTAAGTTCCTTTCGTACCTTAATACCACCTCCCCAATATCAAATTCACATCCTAACTCTAGGAAAACGATTCTTTACCATTTCTAGACATCAGGATTATCAAAGAAAATTTTGTTGAAGATGAAATAAGTTATTCCAAAATGTTCAATAATATGTAAATAATATCTTTTATGTTTTATCAACCATCTTTATTATTAAACTTCGGTTTCCCCATCACAAAAACAGTAATAATTGGAAACACTAATTTCAGTTGGTTTATTATTTTTATGACATTAATCAATTAGTTTATGAGACACTAACTGTTGTAATTGTTGCTCATAGGCAATTAATCATATTGATTAATTGATTAAATCACCCAGCTCTAAATGTATTCTTTTATGTTCTCTTCACTAACTTGTGACTAAATATAGTTGTGTTCAATAAAACTTGTAAACTTATTAATCAGAATTAAGCATACAATAACTTATGTTAACCTCTTCCTACTAGTGATCTCATTATTCACTGTTATATTTAGTATGATTTATAATCAATGTCAGGAAATAAGGTTTATTTCATCACTGAAAATCCTGTAGTGTTCTGGAAATTTGTGGGGAGAAACTCAGAGAACTCTAATCATGTTTTCAATGTGGTTTCATACTATACTGCATAACTTGAATGTTTGATACTTATATGTACTACAGTTTAGGTTCAAAAAAGTAACTTAATTTTGAATTAATGTACCTGAAGTAGGAAGGCAAGGTTTCCTTTGGCTCTTCATATTTTTTCAATATCACATCCACAAAATAATTTCTTTTATATTTCAACAATTTTAACTCAAATATATTTTAGAATCAGTATTCCTCATTTCATGACATTAATTTAGCTTAATTCATAAAGAAAAATATAAACATATTTTTATTTCTACACAGTTGCAAACAGTTTTGCATGTAAACAATACATTTTGTTTTTGGTAAGAACCTATAACGTCACAAAAATATATTATCCATTTCTTGATTTTCAACCATTTCTGTTAGTTTTTGTATAGCCCTTGGTTGCCACCTTGTTTTGGTGCCACATCAAATGGTTTGATCATTTATTAATGAAACAGCTTTGAAAATAGCTGTAAAGAAAGTTTTAATACGTTGGAATAGAGCAAGAATTAAACTATATCATAATAGAGGTTTAAGTATTTTTGTATAGTTTTTTAAATGTTCTTTTTGTTTGCAAGTTATGAAAGTTTGTGTTAAATCATATCTGTTTGAAAGCTATAAAAATTTTCTTCAATGAAAAAACAGGTAACTTGATGTAAGGTAAGTTTATACAGCTAATATGGATAAGAAAAATACCATTAAAAGATTAACACAGTAACAAAACATTTGAAGAAGGTTTTGTCATAGTCAGGTAAAAGTAGTTTACCTAAAAGTAGACACAGGTAGACTTTTACACACATACAGTATAAAACAAAAGTTACATGTCTGGAGATTGCTAAGGCTTAGTAAATGTATCTTGGTAATGTTTGGCACTTTGTCTAAAATTAGTGTTTGTAATTAGTGTTGTTTTTCTGATTTGCATAGTTTTTAATTATGTTCAAGTCAGCTCAAACATTCATCAAATCAGATAAGTTTAGTGAGTATGGTAGGCAGCTGGAAAATATTCTGGTGACTCATATCCTTATTTAGTGAATATTTTAATGTTTATCCTATTCAAACGACATACATAAATAAATTGACTAACTTGTTATTTAATTATTTGTAATTGCAATTGTGATATGTTTTAACCCTCTCCAGATGGGTTATGGCCATGTCATTGTGTTTGTTGACTTGCATTAAAACTTTTATTGAACTACTATTTCATGAATTTATGTCAATAAGTTTGGTA
>NW_013670808.1:49675-55574 GCF_000517525.1 Limulus polyphemus | reverse complement strand
ATTCAAATTTTAGTATTATACATTATTTAATTTCTTACTTTAAAAGTAAATATTAAAAACACAGTTAAACATCAATTTTTATGTACCACATGGTATGCTGAATGCAGCATTGGTTCAAATTATATGTTTGTGATGTCAAATTACTAAGTCTTTAGTTTTGTACGAATTAGGAACTCAAATTACCGATATTCACAAGCTAGAATATAAAATAATAACCTTGAATCAAACACAGTAGCCCTGCTCACCTCTTTCAATACTCTGTATACATATATAATGTATAATAATGGAAATGTGACTATTTTACAAAATACTAGTCTACCAAAACACAACCAAGACAGGTCACTTTGTAAAGACTAACGGTCAGTTTTATATTATTGGATATGGTAAAATGAGAGCACATGTGCTGCATCATTGTAACTTCTGTATTGTTAGCCAGGCACGGCTGACAGGTCAATATAATAAATATATATAAATGTATAATGTTATGAGATTTAAGCTACTTAGTCTAAACATTTATGTTCTTGTTTTATAATTTGTGGTCATTCTAGAACAAAAGAGGCATAATTTATATGTATTTACTAATTTTTTATGGTGGTTACAAGATCAGTCAAATCTACTGAACCCATACAAAGATTTGTTAGTAAAAATAACAGATAAAATATAGTTTTTTTCTTCAGAAACATTTGATAACTATCTGGACATTATAAAGATTTTACATATGAAATTTGTATATTTTCTGATGCATAAAAGTATTTTTAATCTTAAAATGAAAATTAATTTTCATGCTGGATAGGCAACATGTGAAAAGAAAAAAAAAAAGTCATGAGAATAACATTGCTTAACAAACCTTAAGACTTACTAACAAAATTGATATTTTGCGTATGAAAGCATTTACTGATCATCTACCAAATTTACTTACTAATTTAAGAGTTATAGCATGAAAACTATAAAAAGCACAAAATGATTACAAGGATGGTCCTAGGAAATGAGCCTGTGCTGAAATAGATAAAGGAAAACATGGTTATATTTAATTATCAGTTTATATGGTTTACACAAGATCAATTGGGAAATCGTTACATATTTTAAAAACAGATAAAAATGGTGACCACGTGATCTCTTCCTGTTGACATTAGAGATTTGCCAAGTGGGAAATGTTCAGATTGTCTTTACTCGTAGGTAATTGTGTTGATTAACCAAGTTAATTGCCCAACTGTTTTGTCAACCCATATATATATACACACACACACACACACACACACAGCTTATACTGTTAAATATATATTGCAAAACTCCCACCTATTCTCCAAAGTTGTAGAAGATACTCAATTTCAGACCACTCGAAATTTTAATACGTACCTATATATAAGAAACTTAGAGATGAAAACATGCTAAATTGCATTTTTATAAAAACATTCCAAGTTTTCATCATGTTCTCATCTGATGCAACATCCTACTTTGTTCCTTACTTTTGGTGTCTACTGCTAAATGATGTTTTTGGAGCACCTTGACTACATATTTTTTTGGGTCAAAGCTGGGAAGGGGCCACCCATTGATTTAAAAGTTGAATCTCCAGCAAGTTCATGCACACTTTCAATTCTCTGCTATTTTTAAGTGATGCGTGAAACAAGACAAAGTTTATCAATAAATGCTTTAAATCTGTTGATCCCTGAGACTGATTTTACCGATCGACAATTCTTATCTGTGATTAGCACAGCGCCACACAATTACAGAAAGAAATTTGTCTTTCATCACTTTCTTAACTCCATTTTTACTCCCCAACATCACGGCTGCACCATCACATGCCACACAAAGTAAATAACTTTTCAGATAGTTTTCATTTGTTCCATGAGACTGAAGACAATCGAGTAAAGAATCAAAAATTCCTTTTGCAGTGACATTTTGTGTTTCGATCAAGCCCAAAAATATATTTACCGGCAAGTTCCTTCCATTATCCAGGATACAGATTCGAATGTACACTATTAAGGTAGATTTTTGACTCAAAGTTGACTCGTCGATTATCAATGAAATTCTACTTTTCGATTTAGTAACTATATTAATTTGTATTTTTTTCATTTCATCATCAATGTGATTCATGATGTTAATACATGCAATCGTTGAGTGAAGGATACAGCCCATGTCAATTCCATTAAGTTCTTGTAAATATATTTCAGATTCAAAGTTATGAAATAATTGGTTTTCTTTTGCTATGTTATATACTGTACGAAAAATTCTTGTAGTAATCACTTTTTTGCAAGTTAATGCATTCAAACACACATTTTCAATGATCTCTTTCTCAGCTTCAGCTAACAATTTTACCACAGCTTTATGTCCCGCAGTTTCCTTTTAGTCGAAAAGTTATTTCTGCTAAACTGCTCCAACAACTGCTGTAATCTCTCTTGTTTATTTTGCTGTTCGAGCTGCCACTGTTGCAGGTTTTCTTGCAACTGCTGTTGTCTCTCTTCTTGTTTCTTTTCTTTTTCCTCCAACAGCTGTTGTAATTTCTCTTCTCGTTCTTCTGATAGAAGCTGTTGCTGTTGACTTTCACCAAAATGAATTATTTCATTGTTGGCTCCTTCTTCAGAAAATTTCATTACTGCCTTTGTTTCCACTCCAAAAGTTCCCATTTTATGGCAAGGTGTACAGCCAAGTTTCTTATTTCTAATATTCAGCCAATCAAACTTCCTGCAAAAATCTTTTTTCATTGATCGGCAGTCCAGCAGCTAGGCCAGTTGTTGTCAGATAGTTCGTGGACACTAGATGGACTAGGAACAGAAACTGTCACTGACATTGTTAATTCCTGTTCTTGTGTCACTTCCTCACTTATTTTAGCTTTCTTATTCACAGAAGGTGAAAAGAAACTTGTAATTTGTTTAATTTTTATGTTGGGGTGTTTTCTCAAGACGCAATAAAAATGATATATATATATATATACCAGGTTGATTTTTATTTTCTCTAATTACAGCTTACTCTGATCAAAAGTTAATATCATTCAAGACTTCTGTTACTTATCATAGAAATAATTTTACCAAAAAACAAATTTTTTAAATACTGGTACATTTGCTACTCCAAAATAAAAGTTTTATTGTCACTCATAAAAATTTGATGCCATGTTTCATATCTTCAGTCATGTGTCATGACCTGTATCTATCTAAACCTATTTCTCATAGATTGTATAGACCTCTGAGTAAAGTTAAGTTTTTTTACTTCACTGGTTGTGTTCAACCAGTTTGTCTTCCTGCTGATATGGTTGGCTGATCTTAAGATAACTGTTCAGTTAACCAAAGAATGAACAAAGAGAGTATGAAGACTTGAACTTAGGTGACATATTTTTTTGTAGAATGGTGTAAACTTTATCCAAACGTTTTTTCACTGAAAATGAACTCCATGAAATCATAATGTATAAATTTATCAGAATAAATTACAATGTGACTTTTGAGTTTATATTCCCTAGCATTTTTGTATTAAAAAAACATTTTTTATGTTGCTTCATTTATTAACATTGTGAACATGTGTTTAATAAGCTAATTAATACAAAAATAAAATTTAAAAAGATAAACTTTGATATATTAATTCACTGCTAGTTAGAAAGCTTGAAATTTGGTATTTACAAGATTCACGAAATAAATCAAGATAGTCTTAACACATTTTTTGCTTAACTTCCAATTTTTTGGTTAATGATGTTTTCTTAAGTTACTTGTAAGAGAAAATGAGTAAACAAAGAATAAATTTATCACACTTAAATGTCAAAATTTCATTTAAAAAAAATGACCTTTTAGAAGTAAAGGTGTATATAATTACTTAAGGTTTAACTTTTTTCTTTCTGTATAAAGCATAGGCATCATGATTGTTTTACAGTGCTGTATTCATCAGCTACTGGTGCAGTGTATTACATTGTTCAAGAAAATGCATGCAAAAAAACGTTTCTATAAACTGTAACGATACTTAACTTTTTGTTTGATCCAAAGAATATACTGTAAGTATTGGAATATTTACAGATTTACCTATACTCCCCAGTCAGCACATATAAACAACCTATATGGTCTACACATTTGTTTCTTAACTCATTTAAACCACAAGTAGTGGTTCTGATTGAAGTTTTGGTTTTGAAATTCTACATTCTCGGCTGTATTACTACAAAAAACCTGGATGATATATTCCAAAAATATCCTTAGTCAATCACATTTAGCCAACTATTCAGTATCAGTTTTAGGAGATACTAGACCATCATAAGATGAATGAAAGTTTTGTTTTAATGGTCTCATACAATTATTACATTTCATTGAAGCCAAACGCTGGATATTGTCTGAAAGACAATTACCATGTCATCTTTGAAATGATTAGAGAGAAAAAAGCAGGATGACTTATCACTAGAATATAGGTTTGGCTAAATAGGCATGAGTAAGCTATAATTATTAGTTTAAGGAAATAGACAAGACTTAATTTTAAAGTAATGTAAAGTTGATTGTTTTAAATTATCTAAATGAAAACTTCTTCATGGTACAATAAAAACAAAAAATCTGTTTTTATTGCAACTTTTTTACATGTATGATACTAAAAGCTTCCTGTTGAACAGTCATCTTTACTTGTATATAACAGTAATTTAGTTATATAAAAGCTGACATTAGTTTTAGAAAAGTTACTTAAGAACTGCAAATCTAAATATCTATATTTTACAGCCATATTTAGATTGTCATTTATGTGCAGTATGAACTGTTTAGTATTTTCAAAGCAAATTACATTTAGTTGGATTTCAGTATATCCTAACTCAGAACAACTTAAATTATCACAAGTAGTTCAAACCAGTTATGTAGAGCTTAAACTGATCAAATATGTATGTGTATCTTTGTAAAAGTGCTGAATCTTTATTTTGTAATTCAAGAGACCAGTTATTATTATGCAATGTCTTTAACTACACACAGATTTAAAAAAATGTACATTTTCTAAAAAATCAAATTACTACTATATTTAAAACTGCTTTCTTTGTCATTAACTTTTTAGCAAGGCATCTGTATGTTTCTGTGTTACTTTCTTTAGCAACACATAGTTGACTGCTCCAGTACTGATGAAGTTTTTCCATTGTTTTTAATATCTGAACAAACAAAGTTCAAAATTTAGCTAACTAGAAGTAATCTATCCATTACTGTAATTCAGTAGTTTATTAAGTTTGTGTATATGCACTAAAACATTAAAAGGAATATAAACTGGTATAGCAGTATATTAAACATTTTGTGTGTATAATCCATGAGTCATATTGTGCATACGGCTTTATTGGCTTGCCAGGTGGACTTAGTAGAGGAAGTGGTGCCTGTACACCTGGAATACTTCCTGACCAATGTCATTGGACTGGAACGTTGCTCTTTTGTTAATACCAACAGTATAACTGCTTGTGTTTCCCATCTTCCAGTTGTCTCCCTACATTGTATGTTAAGACTATTCTGATGGCAGTGAATAATACTTTGTATGTTTTATAAGTTGTATCAAAGATGCTAGTTCTGGTCTACATATAATCATATGTGAGTTGATTTAGCTTCATGTTGTTTGTAATTTGTAGTATGTGTATTTAAATGTAAAATTTATGGCTTGTTTTCATTATTGAATCAAAAACTAAAAAACTTGTATTTACTCATACTCTTCACAATTGTAGTAGGAAAAGTTTCAGATTCATATGCTGAAATATAGAAGGAAAGGTAGTTTTGGGTACTATATTTTTATAATAACCAGTTTATCACTTGTAACACACTTTACTAAATTGATGAACTTTCTCAGCTGTTACTGTTTGTTCAGATACTCCTGGTAAAAATATTTCTGTAAGTTTAAAATGATTAAAAGGTATATTTTCACTTGTAATTGAAAATCAGGCCAGCTTCGGGTTTATATTTTTTTACCATAGGCAAGCTCT
>NW_013670808.1:37529-49654 GCF_000517525.1 Limulus polyphemus | reverse complement strand
AGGTATATTTTCTACTTGTAATTGAAAAATACAGGCCAGCTTCGGGTTTATATTTTTTACCTATAGGCAAGCTCTTTTATTTAATTATATATATTATATATATATATATATATACACACACACAGGGTCTTGCTTGTTGAATTTAGTATATGTTTGTTTTATATTTAAATTGGTTATTTTACAACATCTATGTCTATTAATACTGTTCTAGGTCTGTAAAAGTGAGCAAGAAAAAAAGTGCTCTAGTGAGCAAGAAATAGTAGATTCTGTTGAAAGTGAAATTAATGTAAACACTTTTATTGATTAGTCTGCTCTGTTCAGTTATCTACCTCACTAGCCAGTAAAATTGGATCTTTTGAGAAGAGTCTGGATCTTATTTTACCTTGTATTTAGACAAATATCTGGTATTAACTTAGTAGCTGTTCATTTTATCCTGTCTAGTGTGATACGGTGTGTATACCTTCTTTAATTAATAAATCTGCAATATTTTATCAGACATCAGTTGTTATAAAAGTACTGTTTTAAAAATGAGAATTGGTTTGTTAAATAATATGTATAATATCCCTAATTAATATGCATAAACATAAGCACTAATTATAATTCAAGTAATTATCAAAATATTTTCATGTGGAACCAAACTACTCTTTTTCCATGTGATTTTTCTAGTAAAATGCTAAACATACCAATATGTTGCTTTGAACATCATATTAAAATTATCATCACATGCTGTTATGGTTTGGTGATTTTAATAAGGTAACCTGAACATATTTCTACAGTGATACAAGTTGATTATGATAGTCTGAAAATTAGTGACATAATCGGTTTAATATATTCTTTACTGGTGTTTTTATTATACATTTTCTTAATTTAGCACCAGAAGAATTACTAATTTGATCAAAAGCATTTTAATTTTTAACAGAAAGCACAAATGAAATAGGCCACGAGTTTTTGAAATATACTTGAAAGTAAAAGTTATCAATAATTTTATTGTGTAACAAGAGGGCAACTGAATGGAAGAGGAAAGTGGACAAGATTGGGTGCTGCTAAGATCATAAAATTCCTTAGATTCAAAGCTGCTCTGTTAACATTATTTGTTTAAGCAAACATTTGTATTGAATAATTGCAGGCTCTAGTGACTGACCACTTGGCTCTTAAAAAGCTCATTCACTTCTTTTATAAATGTAAATTCCTGATTAATTGTATCAAGTGTAATTTTTATTTTTAACTTTGTTTAATGCAAACTGGAGTTTATGAGACATATTTATAAACGTAAATAAAATCACAACCTATATCTCCAGAATGTAACTTTATTAGCCCATAATTTTGCTATTACAGCTTTGTCAGGAGCTATTGATATCCTACAAGTTTAACTGGATTAGTATAATTTAATTTATTCACACAAGATTGTAATGAAAGCTGTAATAGTTATTTTTAAATGACTAGAATATAAGCTCAATCTAAATCACCTTGAAGTTTTCTTTTTCACAGAGATGTATGTGTATTAGAAACTTTTTAACTACACATCATGCCACATCCTGAGTAAACTAATCTTGTATGTACCTGTAAACTTATTTTCACTTAGTGTAATTATACACTTACCTGTTGTTGTTTTTTATTACTAGCACAACATTGATAGTATTAGGAGAAGACGATATTTTAGAGTGTACTTTGTTCTTTCTAATCTTGTTTTATTAGCCTGTCTGCACAGCTCTGTACATACAGATACTTGTCACACTTATAATTTTTTGTTTCAAGATAAAGCTGACATTGCATTTAATCTACTATTGTTCAAGTAAGTTTTCTATATTCTAAACCAAGACCTTTACATATGGTAATTGTGAATGCCCTACAATTTTAGCTTTTTCTATCAGCAATCTTTTCCTAAGTCATGCTTTCACTTTGTACTTGATATAAAGCTGTGTTTGTTATTGGCTAACCACATTAAAACTACTTGAATCTTATAATTCCTATTCTTTCATTACACAATTTATGTACAAAGTAATGTGTTTAATTTTTTATAACCCACTTTGTAGGAAGATAGAATTTTAAACATAAAATTGGTAATACTATGGAATACTATCTTGAAACTAATCTCAATCAGCAGTTGTTTTGCCCCCAGTGGCACAGCAGTATAATTTTGCTCTGCTATAAACCATACCAGTGGTGAACAGAGCTTTGTGTTTTATAACAAACAACAACAACAGCTGTTGTTTATGGCTCTTTCAAAGCAACAAGTTAGTTGTAAAAGTAAAATATCAAAACATAGAAATCTTAAACTTGTAAGTAGGGGTTGAGGGTAAGGGGAACACACAATAACTTGTAATAGCATCCTGAATGTACAGTACTACTTAGATATAAACACTTCATATATACAAGAAGTATGTCAGTCCATGAAAAGTTTATTACTAATGGGTTACTGCATTTTTGTGTGATTATTTTAAAGGTGATTGGTTGAGGTAAGTTTTAAAATGATAGTCCATTGCATTATCATAATATTGTAATGTTGGAAAAAAGTCAAATAAATGTCTACTAAGTATTGTAATTAAAATATAAAAATTCTCTTTGATTTTTCATGGTGTGCTTAGAACTGTTAAAATACTTAATATTGGTTCAGTATATGTGCTGTTACCTTTAGAAAACAGAATTCATAATGTATGTTTTATACATATTGAATACAGGCTGTGTATAGGTGTACCAAAACATGGAAGACTTAATTTCTCTACGAACAGTACCTTGCTTAGAAATACAGGACTCTGAGTTTAATGTGATTATGTGGCTGAATTATTTTGTGCATAATATGCCTCTTAATCATTGGTTGACTAAAGTATCAAAGTCTGAATTTCTAGACTTAGTAAAGTCAGTTTTATGTCAGTTACCAGATTTATAACTTTTGACTTAATTATGTCTTTTTTGTTGTTGTTGTTGCTTGGCAAGTGTTGCATACTGACCACAATCTGATTTGTCTGTCAAATGTCTTCTGAAGTCTAAAGTGTATTTGTCTTTTCTTTAATAAAAATGAGTATTAAACTGTTGTTGATAATGGAATTTCATTATGTCTAACATTCCTAAATAATATTGTATTAAACTGTTTTAACTTTTATGTAATATTTTTCTGCATAATTAGCAGTTTTGTGGTGGATGAATATAAATTGTTGATTGTATAATTTTAATTTGTAGATCATATTGAAATAGTTTTGTGCAGCTGTTGGCTACATTCAGACCTACTATATATCAAGCAGTTACTCATATCTGAAAGTCTTTTCTGCTAATGTTTAAATACAGAGATTGTTTTTGGGGGGGAAGGGATTTTATGAATAGTAATGAAATTAAATATATTTGGACACTAGTTCAGTAAGCAAAAAGTGACAGATACTTGTCCAGTACATCTTTTCAAATCCATAATACTACAGTTATCTAATAACAAAAAAAATAATAATATTAAAGGCTTTGTGTATTTTCTTATTTGACTAAAATCTCCAAACTTATTTTCTTTAGAGAGTAGGGTCAGAGGGGAATTGATTGATGTGTTTAAGATTACTAGAGGTATTGATAATATAGATCCATCTAATTTTTTTTTTATGTTTAGAAGTGAAAACAATAGAACAAGGAGTCATAAATACAAATTTTGCAGCATAGGAGTTGTCTGCAGTTTATACAGTATTACTTTTCAAACAGGGTATTTGACTTTTGGAATGAGCTACCTTCAAGGGTGGTGGAGGCAGAAAACTTTACTGAGTTCAAGAAAAGATTGGATGAATACATGAGTAGTAAGGGGTGGTTATAGTTGGGAGCTGGAAGGGACATTCGTGATGGCTAATAAGCTTCTTTTTATCCCTTTAAAATTTTATGAATCTTCTAAGTTATTGTCAGGACACCACCAGAATTAGGTTTAAAAAATAACAATAAAGCATCAGTAAACCTGATAATCATGATGTTATGTTAAACTATTGAGTTATTAGCTAATATAAATAAAGCTGTTTACTCTCAGAAACCCTATTGAATAATTGGTTTACTAGCATTAAGAAAGACAAATATCCTTCAAGACAGCTTGCTATTATTCTTATCACTATAAGGTATATTGCATACAATATCAAGGTTTGCTGATGTAACAGATGTTAAACATGGTTCATTTAGAAGTGATTTAGTTAATGTATGCATTTATAATTATACCAAAAAAATAACTTTCTTTAATAGATTAATAAAAATGTCATTAGGTTTCAAATATCTGCAGGGGCTATAATGTTTCTTCAACTTGGGGTCAGTGGTCACCATTACATTACAGTTTTTACATTGGCACAATACCTTGATGATAGTGTATTACGTACTCTGTAATTTAAACATACTAGCAGAAATGCTGCCCCACAGGCAGCTGTTTGTGCTAGTAATTACTAATAGTAGCATTCATACCTCATTGAAAAAAAAAATTTGAAAAAGTGAACCCTCACGTACAGTTCTAGTGAAAGTCATGTTTTTGTTGTGAGGAGAGTACTTTTATTTAAAAATTTCATTCTGTGATAAAGAAATGGTAGTTGCACATACCATAGCTATTTTTCTAAATGTCTGAATCTTGAATACCCAAAATGTTTTATAGATGTTTGTTTGTGGTACCATTCAATAGATGGTACCACGTTGTATTTATTATTTTGGTCACATACATAGATACACATACATGCTATGTCCATTATAGTAAAATGTATTTTCAACAAGACTAGCCTTAGTGTTGGCTAGTTCATATTTCTAAATTAATGAGGAGCTGGTGAACCTAATTTCTCAAGCCTGTTTCTTGGAACCAGTAAACCTCACAAGCACATTTGCATGTAAGCATCTTGATATTTATTTGATGATTAAATCATATGTGATAATATATGCAGCATGTATACTAATAATTTACTGATTGGTGTAATGATAATTTAATATAAGCGTGCAAGCTAATTATAGTATCTTTTACCTGTAAGTAAAAATTAATGTTATGGAAGATAAGATGCATTTTCTTAGTATAAAGGGGAATAAAATCAGGTGTGAATTGGCTATCTTCTTTGTAAGATTGATAGGTAAATGGTTTATCTGATAATGGACATTAAAGTTTGTTCAAGCAAAAACAGTTGTACAAATGAGTTAGTACTGTGTGGGTTCCTTGTTGATTGTGTACATGTTCATACACAACTTGAATGACAAGGGTAGGTTAGTAAAATAGTATAAAACAACACATAGACAAAATTATGTTCTTCACACTTTACTTGCCTGCAGAATGTATCATGTTTTGTCATTCTCATTTTTTTGGGGTGTTTTAAATTAGTGAACAGATTTATCATTGAGATATAGTATACACGTGACATTCACAAGACTTGCATCACACATCCCCCCCCCCCACATTTTGGTTCCATCACACCATTATAATACTTTGCATATTCACAGAAAAATGTTCTTCATAACTTAGAAATGATAATGAACAAACGTATCACTATTTGCTCAAATAGAATGAAGTTAGATTAAGATATTAAAAAGTGGTATTGCATGTTTAAGTAGAGCTTTATTAAAACATTGACTTGATGAGTTACATGTTTGTATAAGGTAATTGCATTACAAATTCCTGCTGATTTGGTAAATTAATTACAGTATTCTGAGCAGCAGTGGCACTCATTGACATGAAAAGTGAATCTTAATAAAAACTCAAGACACACAAAAAAAAAGGTGTAGAATAAGTAATCTCTTCCAAGATATTAGATTTGCAGTATTATTTGGATCATAGTAAAAGATACACTAGAGTAGTTTTATATCATTAAACATAATTTGTACTTTTTAACTTGCTCTCATTCTGTTCTTCACATTTTACTCAACTGCAGAATATTAGAGTCATGCTTTGTCATACTCATTTTTTGGGCGTTTTAGACAAGTAAACAGATTTATCATTGAGATAATTTTGTTAGATGTAGCTTTTAGCAATAAGCTTACATTAGATAAAATCCATACAATGACTAGCACTCAGCTGGTCATGAGAAGCTTTTGGGGAGGGGAGGGGGGGGGGTGTTTGTTTTCATTTTAAAAAATTCAATGCTGGTCTCATATTTCTGAACATGGAAAAATGTTTTAAATATTTTTTTTGGTGTGTGTATATAATTGAGGTATTAACACTTTTCTAGTTGTGATGTACAAAACAATTAAACAAGTTGTGTTTGAATAATGTACACCAATATGCCTGCAACTCAAAAATATTTCATGAGCTAAAGTTCATTTTTCTTGTTAAGTAGACATGGTCTTAACTGGTATTTTAGTCTTGTTATGCAATTACCCTCAGCTAAACTTTTCAAATCTAAGAATTAGTTTACTGTAAATGTAGTTTATGCCAAGTTATATTTTATGACTATACACTTAAATGTTAAGAATCATATTTCCAGGAAGAATGACTACATTACCTGCATAAGGTAAAATGTCCATAAGAATTTTGATTTGTTCAAGATTTTGTGTTCCTTTTGAAATGTCAACTCGCTTGGTACTTAAACACAGAAATATCGAGTCCCGAAAAGCCTTTATATTGTTAATAAAAATATAATTTCCATTCAGTTATTGTTTCGTTTTGCTCAGAAGTTGATTATGTTTCTGATTAAACAGTTTGTAGTTTCATTTGTTAGTAACAGTTTAATGTGGACTTGTTTTGCATGTTATGAGTTATACTTGGCATTAGAATCATTAGTGTAGATTGTAGAAGAAGGCTTGTGCACTTGAAATATCAAGCTACTGGAGTAGTAGGCTTGTGTGTTAGAAGAAAAAGTTACTATTAGTGGTAGGTTTATGGGTCTTAGAAAGTAAAAGTTAAAATTAACAATATAATAATAGGTGTAAGGGGTTGAAGTTATAGTTAGCAGTAGGCTCAATGTTTGTTAGAAGGAACAAACTTTAATTAGCAGAAGGCTTAAGCTTGAAGAATTGAGTTGTAGTTGACAGTTAGCTAATGTGTGTTAAGAGATGTAAACTACAGTCAACAGTAGCCCCATTTGTGTTAGATGACACAAGTTCTAGTAGTTCTAGATTCGTGTATAGTACAAATATAAACTACAATAGTTATGTTATGAAGGTACAATCTGTACTTACAGTTAGCTGTAGATGTGTTGTTACCAGTTGCTTGTTGTGGTTAGAAGACTTAACTTTCAGTGTTTATCAGTAACACTTTTTTAAGTCTGATAATGATGTGAATGAACATAGCAAGTTATGTATTGTTGAAACAACATATTTTGAAAAATATTGTTAGTTTTGAGTAAATCTTGGAACGTTTTTTTTTTCTATATACGTTATGGTATAATTAAGAAAGGCCCAAATGCATTTTGAATATGTAGTGCAAGTCATATCTCAACTATTCATCAGAAAAGAAAAAATAGGTCAGACTAATGTACAGCTTAGTCAGTTTAAGTCTTCATTGTTTCATAAGTGAAATGTAGCCATACAAGTACAGTGCCTCTACACACACTTGGTTTCCAATTTTGGAGAGAAGGAAACCTGCAGTAGTCGAGACAGGTATGTGTAGACTTGCACCTTGTGCTGCCAACAGTACATGTATTGATTTAAACAGTTTACTTCAGAGTCAATGAAAAAAGACTGGTTTTGCGTAATTCAGGTTTGTCGGTGTGTGGGAAAGTAGGACTAGTTCATAGAACTGAATAATTACTTATCTGACTTTGTTAAGAAATAATAGTTTCTGCACTATACTTCAATTGATCATGTTATCAAAAATAGTTCTTGTTTAATTTTATATATATAGTTGTTTTTCCCTTAGCTCTCTTCACTGTGCATCATTGTTATTGAATTAAATATTGTACTGATAACTTTTTTGTTAAACTAGTAAATTGTGTATGTTGTTAACCTAGTTGAAAATTGGGTGTTTTGGCTAATGAGATGAAAACAAGGATAAATATCTCCTCACTCACAAGAACTCACAGTGCTTGGATTTTCCTGAAAAATATCTTAGTTGGTTTCATATCTTCACAAAGTAGAATTGAAGTCAGATGATGTATTTAATTAATTTTTGGAAACCTTATTAATTAAGTCATGATGAAAACATGGGACATTGAAGATAATAGATTGTTTACTTTTACTTTTTCCTTTTAAGACCAAGAAATACAAGTGCAAAGTCTCATAAGAATATTATACATCACATGTCACTACATGCTCCTCAGTGCTGGAATTAAAAATGTGTGGCCAAAACTCTGTGTCTCCATGAAGTTATGCATAATATTATTGTTGCTATGATAAGTAAACCAAGAAAAACACATGAGATACAAAGAATATATTTGAATACAACAGTCATAGTAATTGCTAATTTAAATAAATTGCACCAAATCTTTTACACCTGTAAGCTACTGAAAAATGTAACTAATTATCTAAATATTCTTTAATTTTCTTGTCCGTTTATAGTTTGGTTAATTTGCAGTATTTTTCATGACACAAATGTAATTGGCATGTTTATAATGATTATGATAAGATTTCAATGCATATTTGATGTACAATATCCCAATCGTGTCTTTGTTTTCAAGCACATAGCTGTACAATCTGGGAAATGACCATGATGAGTATCAAACCTCAGTTTTTAGAGTTATAAGCCCTCATGCTTACTGCCGAGTTACCAAGAAGAGTTCTAATAATCCCAAAATGTTTGTTTCACATGAAAATTTTCATTTTACTGATGTGATTGACTATTGTGGTGAAAATCCTTAGTGTTGCTATTCACATGAATTTAGAGCTGGACAATTGACTTGATTAATTGATTTAATTAATATTATAAAAATAATCAACTAATGAAAATTAAAATTAGTGATTATGATGATTACAACTATCCAAGTACTATCCTTATCCAATTATTCTCAATATTTTTGGTTAATTTAAGGATGTTCATCTTAATTAGTGTAACAACTTACAAAAATAATCAACTAATGGAAATTAGTGTTTCAGGTTATTACTATTTTTCCAACTATTCAAGTCTCATGAGAATAATCAGGTAATGAGCTCAACAAAGAATTGGTTAGCAAATTCCTCTAATTGCCAAGCTTTACACGTGATACTGTTAATATCTTTCAAAATCTTGTCTATTGTTTACCGTACTTCTCGTCCATCAGTTGATATTGTTTGTCTGTGAAAATTAAAATAGAATTATAGACCAGAAGATTAATTACAAATATTCTTAAGAGGTAAAGAAATGCTTTCCTATGGTTTCTGCAATATAATATTTGAATCCCCTATGCAAGTTATAATCACTTGTATATATACCTACTTGTACACGAATATATTGTATGAATGTTTGTTAAAACGAGCATTTTCGAATAAAAATTTTATCTAATATTCTAGTCTTAAATATTATGATTTAAGGTTTAAAAATAATTTACATACAAAGAAACTGTTAGTCACTTAAATACATGTTGTATAATATATTTTAATTCACATATACATTTCTTTGTAATGCTACAAACAATGTGACTTAAGGATTTTAGGTAAAAGAAGTGATAATATTTATAGCTTTATCTAGTGTTCTAGGAAATCAAAAGTACTGTACAGTCTTTTAATGTAAAAGAAAATGGTGGTGGTGATATACCAAGTACTGTTACTGCCTAAGCCGTTAATCATTTATCTTGTGTATACGCAAGCTGTTCAAAGTTCAATTACTTTGGCAATTGAACTATTTGGGTGTAGTGGCATTCCTAATTTTTCTATAAGGGTGAGTGCTACATGCGCGTTTTCTTCTTATCGATTTTTCGTTTAATATATATAATACTTCTTAATTATTGCTAATTATTAATAATTACAAAATAAAATAAGTTAACTGTTTTATAATTTATTTATAAAGTAAAGAATAAAATACTTATAATTTAGTTGTAGGATTTTCTTGTTAACATTTTACTGTAGTAAAATAGATAGAAAATATAGATACATTTTTTTAAGGAAAGAAGCTCTTAATTCAAACTATTTCAGAAGCAGATAAGATCTCATATTACAACCTTTCAAAGTAAGTTGGGAATACTTAATTTGTTCTTTAATCTAGCATTTCATTTTATTTAAAATATGTAGAGGTTTAAATGATGAGTTGTTACAAAGCAACTTTTTTTTTCACCCTCAATAATACTTCTAGCTTTTATTTGTGTCTTATTTTGAATAGTTAACATTACCATAATAAGGTAATAATTACCATAATCAGGCAACAGTAAATGAAAGCATATTGTCTCAAGTTTAATACTCAAACATTTCTACCCGTACTTTTTTGTTTCTGTGCAATGTTTAAATTTGCCAATTACTACACCACACTTTTTTTTTCAGCCAGAAAATTCTTATTTCTGTGAATGTATGTTTATTCTGGCATGTACAGTTTTGTTAATTTCATTACATACATAGCCAAGTTGATTTGTATAACCATGTTTCATCCAAGTATGTGATGTAAAAATTTTCACAAGGTTGCACTTGTACTGAACATGCATGCCAGATAAGAAAGGTGACTGACTATTGCATACACATTGGTATTACAAATACTTTTAATAGGTGTGTTTTAATTCTTGAATTTTAATGTAATTAAATTTTTCCTTTTTTTTTCTTTCTTAACTTGTAGTAATTTGATCTACTACAGGCAATTGAAAGACAAACTGGAATTACAGTATTACCTTTGAGTGCTTCCCTTAAACAGGTAAGATGTGTTGTAAAGATAACTCTCATTAATTTACAGGTATTATGTGTCATTAATGATCTAACATGTTTAATGGAGATGTCATGACTGGTATATATGTAATGCTTAATGCATATGTCACAACTGGTAAAAGTAATGTTTAATGTAGACATCATAACTGATATATAAGTAACTTTGCATAATGATATCTAGTGTATTTATTTTTTTTAATTTATTTTAATCTTGCTCTTCTAGGTTTCTATCTGGTAATATAGGAGAAATAATAATTACGAATCTGCTTTAGTGTTATACGTACTTTGTGTTTGTGTTGAATCATAAGATAAAATTCTAATGTTTAATGATTTTTTTTAACAGGGTAGAAATGGACTCAAGCAAAGTTTGGGCTCCAGATCCTACTGATGGCTACAGACTTGGGAAGATTGTTGATATTGGGGAAGACACTGTAACAGTAGAAACCTTTAAACCCTCAAAAGAGGTAAGGTGTAACATGTGTATCAGGTATTTTGAAGACTTAAACACCAGGCTTCTGTAATAATGATTTTGTTTAGTTTAAAATTTTCTAAAAGAAATTCCTTTTTCTAAGCTAACAGTGGAATGTAGAGCAATTATGTCTTACGTAATAGAAAAAAAAATTATATTCACAGGTAACTTTAGACAGCTCTAATATTTATTAAAAAAATTGTTTCAAATAAAGATTATTAACGATCAACTTATATAGTATTTATTAAGATGTAATAACATTAAACCTTAAAAAAAATTTGATGTATGAAGAAAACTATTACTATATTGAAAAGAACAAACTTAGTTCTTAGCCTGCCACGTTCGTGAAAGTAAAACACAGAAGTGTATTTTTTAGATAGTAGCATTTATAATCACAAAGAAAAAAAATTTTAGCCAGTCACATTCATGATCACTAAGTAAATAAAACACAAAAATGTAGTTTTTAGATATTACATTTATAATGACAAAAACAGACAGTTTTAAGATATTACATTTATAATCACAAAAACAGACGGTTTTTAGATATTACATTTATAATCACAAAAACAGACGGTTTTTAGATATTACATTTATAATCACAAAAACAGACAGTTTTAGATATTACATTTATAATGACAAAAAACACAACTTTTAGCTAGTCACATTCTTGATCAATAAGGAAATATAACAGAAATGTAGTTTTTAGCTAGTCACATTCTTGATCAATAAGGAAATATAACAGAAATGTAGTTTTTAGCTAGTCACATTCTTGATCAATAAGGAAATATAACAGAAATGTAGTTTTTAGCCAAGTTTAGTTTGTTGTTTATTGTTTATTGATCAAGTCACATTCTTGATCAATAAGGAAAGAATTTATGAAAATGAAATTCAACATAGCTTTCCACAAAAGTATGTAATTGTTACGTCTCCGCGTGTTAATTAATTTTCCGTAACTTCGTTTCAACGAAACTTTAACGACACAAGTCTT
>NW_013670808.1:0-36617 GCF_000517525.1 Limulus polyphemus | reverse complement strand
TATAACAGAAATGTAGTTTTTAGCTAGTCACATTCTTGATCAATAAGGAAATATAACAGAAATGTAGTTTTTAGCTAGTCACATTCTTGATCAATAAGGAAATATAACAGAAATGTAGTTTTTAGCTAGTCACATTCTTGATCAATAAGGAAAGAATTTATGAAAATGAAATTCAACATAGCTTTCCACAAAAGTATGTAATGTTTGTCACATTCATCACTAACAAGAAAACAATACACATGGAATACAAATGGAATTTATGAAATTAAATATAAACACAAATATGTGTATATAGTTTGGTTAGTCATGTATATAAATAGTAAAGAATGTGCAACAAATGTATGCAGTGCTGCCAAATGATCTCCTTTCTTCTATGCTATCCTGTGTTCTGTTAGACTCTGTAAACTGAAAGCAGAAGGAAAATCTGTATCTAAGCTGTTAAAACTAGTTAAAATTAGCTTATTAAATTCTATTACTTACTTAGTTGGTTGAAAAAAGTGAGGTATTTTAAGTTACTTTTAAGTTGTCTGATAATGAATCATAGGAATTAATCTTACATTTTTTCACCTCATCATAACACAATAATAGTTTATGAAATATGTCAATTAAAGATATAAATTTACTTTTACAATATTTTTTTTTATACAACAGATCATCACTGCTCCTTATGATTGTGTGTTTATGGCAGAAGATGATGACGAGAAGGATGTGGATGATAATTGCAAGTTTTTGTCTCAGTTTTCTTGAGTTACTCTTTTTGTATCATTTGAAATAAGTAAACTATCTACATATTGTATGTCTAACTGATTCTGTTTTAAATAAACTGGCCAACAAGTCAATTTCATCACATATAATTATAGGTGGTCTAGATAGCTCTTGGGATGCTAATTCGAAATCTGTTTTTGGTTTTCCTCTAGCATGTCAAGTTTTTGTGATGAGACCAATCAAATTTGAAAGGTTATTGCCTTAATTATAATTTAAGTTGTTGTACATTTCTTTTTTCATAAGTGCGTATTGTATATATATTTAACAAAGTGTAGTGTGTGTATAACTTTTATAGGAATCATACTGAAAAGTAATAAAGTAGTAACCTTAACTCGCCTAATGTGTGATTATTACCTGAATTGTGCTGAAATTAACGCTAGTTGTGCTAGAAGAGAACCGAAAACAGATTTGGAATCAGCATGCAAAACTGGCCTCAAAAAGTGTGCTTACATCTTTGAGAGAAAAAAGGTCGATTTTGTTGACTAGTGCTATTATTGATATAGATTTTTAATACACTAAACATCATACAGAAATAGAGTAGTCTGTGTGGCTGTTCTGCATCAAGTTGATTGTTTGTGATGGTATTCCTGTAGGACCTTTTGATCTCCCCATTTACTAGTGATAAATAAAAACCTTAAGTCTGTTTTATCAGCAGGGCCAGACTAAGCATACTGAGGTTCCAGGGGGGCTAATGTATTTATAAGGACCTATCATTGGAATTGTATGTATTTTTCAAAATCTTTCATAGTTGGTAGTGTCCAAAAAACCCTTTGGGGGTTCGAGTCTGTAGCCCTGTCAGACCTTGCATTAATCTAGTACTGCTTATCAGTATGGGTTAAATAGTTAAAAGATATGAGTAGCCCTTTTAACACTTATGTAGTCAGAGCTTGAAACAACATTGAATTATAAGTTACAGAATACACCAGACTTTATCTCTTTGATTTGATAAACGAATATGGCATTAGGTTTATATACTGTTTTCACACAAACATTATAATAGTTTTTTTAGTAATATTATTTTTACAAATGAATATTCCAGAAGTATTTTTCATATTACTACTCATTGTATATATTAAACTATTATGTGCCAGGAATTATGCTGTAAAATATCGTCAGTTAATTTTTCTCAAACCATTTGGTGTACAATGTTACAACATGTATAATTGATTTTTTTTTTCCCTCAATTCTGTATGTATAGTAGTTACATACACCAAGTCAGATTATCCTAACATTGTACTTTACCACATTTTTCAGCAAGGAATTCTACAGAGATACCCATTATGCAATCAATAAAGTCAAATATGTTATACAACCACCTGTAGATGCATAAATTTTTGAAAACTTCAACTGTGATTAAAATTTCTATAGTTTTTGAAATGTGGTTAGAAATAGAGTGATCCTGTGAACAAACAGTGGCCAGTACTTTAGTATAAGCTTTATGCTTCTGGCCTGTGTATATGAGGAGAGATTGATGTAATATAGCCAGCCTAGTGAAAAAGTTATTTAGTTGTTGTTTAGATATAAAAATTCCTTAAAGCAGGAGTTAAAGTGTTTTAAAATTATTTGAAGATAATCGTACTGAAAATCCGAGTTCTAAGTATGAGATATTGTTTGAAACTAGGACACTTGTTCGTTTTCGTGAGAATAACTTGATTTTTAATTCATGCAGGTGCCCTCATGTACCTGAATGAAGCTACACTTCTAAACAATGTTTACCTAAGATATAAAAGAGATCAAATTTATGTAAGTATATTATGATGTGTTAGAAATTAGTGTTTATTTTGTGTGTTTCAGTTAAATATAAAAATATTATTTTGCAATAATAATCAGAAATGAAATAACATTGAACACTAATTTATGTAAATTTTTATTTTAGTGATTAAACCACATTCATTAACATTTAAAAGATTTGTCAAAATTTTAACAATTTCTGCTTCATAAGTGCGTATACAAATTTGAGTTGACGGTGTTTCCATAAGAAACCGTGAAACCCATCAATAAGCTTTGTTTTTGTTATACATTCTCTTACACTGTAAGCATGTAAAATAAAAAATCTATATCAGTCATTTCAGTAATGCTAAGGTGTTTTTCTTATAAAAAGAGTAATATCAAAGAAAAAACTTTGTCAAACTTCATGGTTCATGTGCAGCATTATTAGGGTTACGGCTGCATATATCAGTAACGGCAAGATACCCAACTAATAAGTCAGTACATCTTCATCACTATAACTTTGTTTTATGACATTGTGTACTCACAATTAGATCACTGTATTAAATTAGCTACATTACTGACTGGGTTAATTTTGTTCCTATCTGTGGAGGTAGATTGCTTTGGTCAAAACTGCGAAATTATTAATGATTAACCTAAAGTTTTATTCTAATGAAAATGTAGCAATGTTGGAAGTTTGAACTACAAGAGTTAAATGTTCTTTCTCACATTTACTTTTCATAATGAGTTAGAAAATTATAAATGTATAGCACTTTCAAATGTATGTGTGTGTGTGTGTGTGTGATGCATATTTCTTTAACTGTAGTTAAACAAAAGTTTTGTAATACTTTTCATACTATCTAATAAAGTTAATGTGAATAAAGTGTTTATTTGAAGTTATTTTAGTAAATATTTCCATTGTCATAACAGAAATTTGGTTTTACTGTAGCGTTCTTTCATTTTTGTTTGGCAGCTATGATGAATTAGTTGTTATATTTTTTTATAATAATGTTTCATTTTTACAGATTTACTTAGTGTCATTGTCTTAAACTTATTAATAATTGTGTAAATGTTGTTTTAATAAATGTTAATATTATTTAATGCTGTGTGCTGAGTTTTTCTTATGAAAATCAAGTATCTACCATTTGTTAAAATATTTTATTTTCTCTTAACAGACATACGTAGCTAACATTTTGATTGCTGTAAACCCTTACTTTGAAATCAAGAACTTGTATTGTCAGAGCATTATAAAGCAATACCAAGGAAAGTCTCTTGGAGTTTTGCCTCCTCATGTATTTGCAATAGGTAGGTTTCTGTTTTGTTTTTAAAATGCTGTTTTACTTTAAAGCCTTTATTCTCTATTTATGTATAGTAAGAGCTTAGTTACATTTATTATTCTGTTCATCAGGTGACAAAGCCTTTAGAGACATGAAGAGAGGTAAACAGAGTCAGTCAATTATTGTAAGTGGTGAATCTGGAGCTGGGAAAACAGAGTCAACAAAATACATTCTTCGGTATCTCTGCGAGTCTTGGGGCAGTCATGCTGGACCACTTGAACAGAGGATTCTTGATGGTGAGTAAATACCATGTGATTTATGTAAGCAAAGCTTTAAAAGAACACAAACTGCTACTGCATAAAACCTATAAAATTATTTTAATTTATTTATTTGAATTACCAAACCAGTCAAGAATTACTTTTGTAAGACATATAACCAGATATAACTAACTATAAACTACATGTACTATTACGTCAAATGTGTCTACTATTATTAAACTATGAACTACATGTACTATTACGTCAAATGTGTCTACTATTATTAAACTATGAACTACATGTACTATTACATCAAATGTATATACTATTATTAAACTATGAACTACATGTACTATTATGTCAAATATATATAATATTATAAAACTATGAAATGCATGCACTATTACATCAAATGTATATACTATTATAAAACTGAACTACATGTACTATTACGTCAAATTTATATACTATTATTAAACTATGAACTACATGTACTATTATGTAAAATGTGTAATAACTTTTAACTATAATGCACAGTTATGTAAAATTACAAATAAAATAAGAATTTGCAGGTGATACTTAGAATTGAAGGTGAAGCCCTTGAAGAAGTGTACTAACTAAATACAAAATTATGCAAACAAAAAACTATAAATATAAAATAATACTGACCCCAGGAAAGTTTGTTTCAAATGCACTAATAAACAACAATCATTGTTTAAATTTAAGAATTTTTTTCTTTGCATAAACATTAAGTAAAAAAAGCATTTCATTATTCGTATAAAATACTCAACTGGCAATGAAAAATGATATGTAAGGCTTATTGAGATGAACTAGTTATTGTCAGTGTTGATCTCTTTGTATCATATTGTATATGAGATTGTTTAGAAAAAGTATTTTTTTTGTAATAAAAAAAATGGTGTTGATAATATACTTTGTATTAGATTCGTAGAACATATAATGTGATTCATGATCTACACAATACATTTTTCAAAGCAAAAAAAATATTCAATGAATATTGCAAAATTCTGGATAGTCTTTTTCTTGTATATTTGTTTCTTTGTTTTATTAAGTGTTTCTGATTTGTGTAAGATAACTATGTAATATGTTTTTACTATCAAACTATTAATTTAACAAAAGTTTCACTGGAAACAAAATCTTAATTTGTCTCTGTTTTTATTATAACAAGAGTACTTCAATAATGTTTAAAAAACTAAAATAAGGGGAAATTTTTTATTACCTATCAATTCTTTTTAGCCAATCCAATACTTGAGTCATTTGGTAATGCAAAGACAGTAAGAAACAATAATAGCAGTAGATTTGGCAAGTTTATTGAAATCCATTTCAGCAACAAGGTAATTATATGTTTGTAATGAATGTTTTTTTTAGATATTTAAGTATGTTTAAACCTAAAATATAGGTATTACTAATTATATATATATATTACTAATTACTTATAGGTATTGCAGTACTTTATATAGATATTTAAGTATGTTTAAACCTAAAATATAGGTATTACTAATTATATATTATAATTACTAATTACCAATAAGTAATTAGTAATATATATATATATAGGTATTGCAGTACTGTAATAGAAAATATCTAAAAATTCTATTTTATTTTTCGTACTTATTAGTCAAAAAGATTGAGATTTGAATCATTTTACATTGTA
Organism: Limulus polyphemus; assembly: GCF_000517525.1. NCBI lineage: Eukaryota > Metazoa > Arthropoda > Merostomata > Xiphosura > Limulidae > Limulus > Limulus polyphemus. The sequence goes on along the minus strand of NW_013670808.1, from coordinate 30,939 downwards.
GTAAATGACTTTGGTTTGAAATTATTGTCTTGGTTTATATTGTTTGTTTTGAATTCCAAATTTTAGTTACAATTGTTTAATTTATATAGTGCACATTGGTGTATAAAAGACATTTTAATACTAGAAATAATGTTTCACTTTAGATCTTCTTCAGGAGCATTCCACTAAAACACAAACTGTAATGGTTACCAATAACCAGTTATGGTTTCTGTTTTAGTGGAATGCTCCTGAAGAAGCTATAAAGTGAAACTTTGAGTGTCCAGTTAAAGAATAATAATAATGTTTCAAGGTTGTTTATTTCTATTATTTTAGTTAAAGTTGTTTTTGATTTGTGTACCTTGACTTTTGAGTTTGGGTTATATATTTTACTTAGAATTACTTAAGTTTGATTTTTGTATGTTTAATTCAGTTATTTCTGTCTTAATTGTATATTTTAGTTACAAAATTTGTTGTTTTTTAACTATTTTACACATTTATTACATGAAGTATTTTTGCTTATGTGTTAAGTTGTATGTTTAATTTAGTTATTCCTGTTTTAATTGTATCTTTTAGTTACAAAATTTGTTGTTTTTTAACTATTTTACACATTTATTACATGAAGTATTTTTGCTTTTATGTTAAGTTAGGTGTTTTCATGGTTTAATAGTTTACTTTTGAAACAATTTTTTTTCAGCATATTGTGGTTGGAGGATACATATCTCACTATTTACTTGAGAAGTCTAGGATTTGTAGTCAGAACAAAGTGGAGAGAAATTACCACATTTTCTATCAGCTTTGTAGTGGAGCTCCTGAACAACTGCGGCAACAGCTTAAACTTGGAAGTCCGGATGCTTTTGAGGTTTGTATATTTTCTCTAAATTTACCTATTACACAACATTTGTTGACTCCAATAATGAAATGTTTTCATCACTTGCCACATAAAGAAATAAAAAATCCTTTTGGCACTGGCACCAAGAAATCTTAATGAAATCCTTTTTATCACAGAAGTTGTCCCCCAGTGGCACAGCATTATATCTGCAGATTTACAATGCTAGAAACCAGGTTTTTGATACCTGTGGTGGGCAGAGCACAGATAGCCCTTTGTGTAGTTTTGTGGTTAACTACAAACAAACAAACAATCAATCACAGAAGTTTATTTTTTATGTTAACACAGGATCTCATCCTCAGCCAAAGAAGCATTGGTGGCAGGAATTGGATGTAAAATATCTGGGATTTATCTGATTTATGTGAAACTTGTATATGATGTAGCATATGGTATGACGATTACAGTTTCAAAATAGGACCAAAATTGATTAAACTGTGACTGGCCACTTCATCAGCAGAAACCACTTAGTTAATGACAGTAATTGTTGTTGTATAACCAATAGGTCCATTACATTAGCCTTTTTTTTTTTCTTTATGCACCATTGCATCTGTTTTTCTGACCAGAGTCCAATAGAGCTTCAGCAGATAACTCCAAGCCCTACTGAAACTTTGCTACTCTTCAGCATGTCTTCATCATTCACCAGTATTCCCTTGATTACCTGCATATGCAAGGTTCTTAAACGTTAGACTTCCAACATGTGCAGCCACTGTGAATGTGATCATAATGGACTTTTTGAGTGCACTTGTCGAGGCAAATCCATCTATCAAGCCCATAGATGCTAAGAAGACACTCAAAAATAGGTTTGGTGCTAACAAGGAGAGTAGTGATAGGCAGCAGTAGTAATAGTAACCTTCCACCAGGTCAGAAGATCAAGAATATGGTATCCAACCTCTAAGAAGAAAGGTCACACAATTTGATTTGTGAATCAAAAGAGAGATCAGCTCATGTGTGTGTGACTATTGTTGATCGACCAACAAAGATGATAATTCTGTAAGCACTCTTAAAGGTAGAGACTTGAAATGGTGGAGATGTTTGTAAATGTTGGAATTTAATAGTTACAGAAAACATAACCAAAAATATATATTTGAAAGCATCTTTTATTTAAAATTTTAAAAACTTAGTTATTTAATTACAAAGGGAAAGTGAGAGAGAAAAAAAATTCAAAAATTCATTCTCTATATTCAAACTATTGTTATTTTCTAAAATGTGTTTAACACTTACTATACAAATTTATGAGGAACAGCAAAACATTTTCTGCTTCAGTATTGGCAAAAGTATTGGGACATTTTGTTAAGCCTGTTAACTAATTTCTGCTTTCAGTATTTAAGGAAAAGCTGTACACAATATTTCGCCTCAGCCACCTCGGAGAAGTCCCTTAATGTAAACAGGAAGTCTAAAGCCCACCAGCAAAAAGGTCCTCTAAAAGATCCACTTTTGGATGATGTGGGAGACTTCCAAGTTCTGGATAAAGCTCTCAAAAATATTGGTATGACACAAATTTATCTGTTTAATACAGTTTTACTGAATTTTTTCTCTTTCAAGTATTGCATTTTATTCATGCTTTTGTACATGCTTAGAATATATTATAAACGTTTTTTTCTCTTCTGACTTGTCTAATAAAATAGTCACAGTAGATATTGTAAAACTTTTTGTTTTGTTTTGTTTTTGCAAGTCTAAATATGTATGATGTTAAACAAGTAGCAGAATCAATGTGGTTGGTATTACACCATTGTAAATGTTGAAATTTGTATTAGGTTTGAGTGAACAAGAAAAACTAGCAATTTACACAGTTGTCGCAGCAGTTCTACACATGGGAAATGTAACCTTTGAAGATTCACCTGATGACACCAGGGGTGGGTGTAAAGTTGCTAGCTCTTCTGAATCTTCACTTAAAACAGCTGCATCTCTTATGGGATTAGATCCTGAGGATCTGAGACAGAGTTTACTATGTAGAGTCATGCAACCCAGCAAAGGTGGAGTCAAAGGCACTGTGATTATGTGAGTACTTTTTCAGCTATATGAAGAATTACCTATTTTCTGAGTTTCTAGTTATGTAGTTTCAACTATTTTAAAGTTAATGATTGTGATGGCATGTAAACACTTTACATAATATTACAAACATTGGAGGACTTAATGTTGCAAGGTATTTTAATTATTAAAAAATAATTGTGCATGTTTTGTTTATGTTGTTCTGAACACCTCTATCAAATAGTTTTATTTTGCTACATACATTATTAAATTTGCAGAAATTTTACACCATTGTTTTTTTTTTACACTGTAAATAAAACATGCATGTCTGCATAGTTTGTTATATGTATATTTGCATGTTCGTTTTTATAGGAAACAATCCCATTTAGCATTAATTTGGTGTTAATGTGTAAAATGTGTGAATTTGAATGTGTCCAAAACCTTTTTTTTATGTGAATGAAATTATATGATTAACTAGCATATTAATGTGTATCTGTTTTGTAAGCTAATGACAATTAACAGTTTTAATACCAAGTACATTTCTAGCATGAGTATAGAAATAGAAAAATTTTATTTGTGAGTGACCTTCCTTGAGTAATAAGTGTATAGAAATTGGATGCTTTTATTCATGAGTGCACTTTTAATTAGTAACTGCATAAAAATTGGATGCTTTTATTTGTGAGTGCACTTTTTAAATGTTAATTGCATGTTTGACATTTTATTGTAAAAAAACATGCATGGTGTGCTTGAAGTAATTATTTTGATCGTAGGGTACCTCTAAAGGTACATGAAGCACAGAATGGTCGAGATGCTCTGGCTAAAGCCATGTACTCAAGGTTATTTGACTATATAGTGAACTGCATCAACAGAAGTATACCATTCAGTTCTTCATCTTACTACATTGGTGTTCTTGACATTGCTGGGTTTGGTAGGTTGATTCTAATACCCTTTTGCTGTTTTATTTAATTGAATTGAACTGATTTTTGACCTTCTTTAATTATATCATTAGTACATGTAAGTATTATGGGTGTTTAATATAAAACATAAAGCAACCAAAAACAAAGAGGTTAAATGTTTACTGTTAGTTGCAAATGTAGTATTCAAATAATATGTATTTTACTCTCCCTAATGTGTACTTTTTATATTGGTAACAGCACCAGACTTCTTAATATGTTTATACTTTTATCCTAGTTTAGAGGAATAATGGCACTCGGGTAAACTACCTTGAATAGCAACTGGTTCAAAGATTTGGATGGATGGAATGTTAATGTGAAAGCAAGTGCATAAAAGAAGAAACAAACAAGCTTGAGGAACATAATTAACTATCTATTATACACTGTCTGTACAATTGTATTATGACTTTCAGGTTGGGGAGACAATTAAAATGAAGACAAGCTGAAAGAATTTGAAATTAAAATGAAATTATAATAAAATGTCCGTGATCAGCAGTGGAAATAAGGTGATATAAAAAACATAAAAACTGAGCTTCCATGTTGGGTTTTGGCTAACTTAGATCAATTGCATTCACTATATATTATTCACTATTCTCTGTGCCTCACCAACCAGAAGAGAAGGGCACTGAAATACAGAAGTATCTGTTGCATGCAAATGTCATGAGGTATTTGCAAAAACACAAGGTCAAAGTAGATACAATGCAACTATCCCATTAAACAACAGATAACTTCCTCCACTGATCAAACTACAAAAAAGTAGCACCTAGGCTGAATTTAGCACATGTCTTCATCTAGATTTAGTGTTCCAAAATTAGAACTAGGGTAAATGTAAGAATTTTGTAGATAAGAAGTACATAATACAGGAGAATAAGATACATGGTATTTGCACTACACAAGTCAGTTTTGGGTTGAGAGCCAATTAGTGCAAGAGTATTTACAGTAGGTTTTATATACATAATTATTGTCTGTAGAATTTTATTGGAACAGAAAAGCTACTTGTATATAATTCAAATTACAAGCCAGGTTCTGTGAAATTATTTTCCAGCATTTCCTTTTGTTAATATTAACTGTATATATGTATCTAGTTCATAGGTTACTCAAAATAAAGTTAGATATTAAGGTAAACTTTATTAGGATTTTTAGGTTTCTTGAATTAAGAACTCGTAGGCGAGACAGAAATTTTCATTTTTAGAAAAGGAACTTATTAAATAAACCTAATTACCAAGTGTTGTAGATGTGATATAACAGCATACAGAAGTTACACACTAGCACATGCTAAACCTATATAGTAATGCTTCTTTCTTTCATTCTCAGAATATTTTCAAAAAAACAGTTTTGAACAGTTTTGTATCAACTACTGTAATGAGAAGCTTCAGCAGTTTTTCAACGAAAGAATTCTGAAAGATGTGAGTAGAGTTTTGAATAGAATTGCTTGTTTCACTGTTTGTAAAAAAAAAGTTTTACTTGGAACAAACAGGTTATTTCATCGTGTCATCACTAACTAACATTGAGAGAGTACTTTTATGTATTAGGTCATCAAGAAATTAGTAATTTTTTTAGATGAAAAAAATCGAAACACTTGTATATCAAAACAAAATATTTATTAAATGAAATAGTCTGTCTTATCGATGATGCTTTTCCATCTTACAATTAGGTTGTTAATGCCCTGATTAAAGAAATTGCTTGGCTTTGAAGCAAAAAACATGTCGATGTCCTCTTTAACACCTTCTACATTTGCATACGTTTTCCTATTAAGATGGTGTTGCAGGGAACAAAAAAGATGGTAATCTGATGGTGCCATATCTGGAGAATATGGTGGGTGGGGAAGAATTTCCAAACCCAACTCCATAATCTTGTGTTGCATAAAACATGCCACATGTGGACGTGCATTGTCATGGAGAAGAAGAACACCTTTTCGATTGACGAGTGAAGGGCGTTTTTGATGAAGGGCTTGATTTAAACATTCCAGTTGCTGACTATAGATTTCTGTATTGACAGTTTGCTGTGGATTGAGAAGTTCGAAATGAATTACTACTTTGATGTCCCATCAAATGCAAAGCATCACTTTCTGCGGATGGAGTCCAGGTTTTGGGTTGGAAGTGTTTTTTGTCTAGGACTGAGCCATTGTTTGTGGTATTTATTATTTGCATAGAGAATCCATTTTTCATCACCAGTGACAATTCTGTCAAAAAATGGTTCACGCGCATTACACGCCAAAAGAGACGAAGCAACGTCCACACTTAGAAACGATGATTATCGGATAGTTCATGAGGCACCCAAACACCTTCTTTATGGAGTTTTCCCATATTTCTTAGATGTTTACGTACTGAAAGACATTCAATTTCAGGACCATTTCACGAGTATGTTACCTTGGGTTAGACTCAACAAGCATCTTCAGAGCATCAATATCAATTCCAATATGTCTGCCCCTCCCATCACAGTTTTTAAGGCTAAAGTCACCTGAATGAAATTTGCTGAACCAATGTTGACACTTACGAACGTTCCAAACATTTCCATAAACTTCTTTGATATTCTTTGAGGCTACAGAGGCATTGTTTCCCTTCTTATATTCAAACAGCATTACATGCTGAATATGTGTCTCATTGTGTGCCATCACTATAAGGGATTAGAGTATACTAAACTTTACACATTATATAGGCTACACTAATGAACCACCTAAACGTCACGTACATTACGTATAATAGTTAAACGTTTTTTGGAGGTAGTTAATGAAAGTGTTCTAAAATATGACATTAATTTCTTGACAACCTAATACTTAGGTTTCAATATTAGATCTTCATGGATAAATATTGTAACATATTTTTATCCTTGAACAAATTGTAGTGAGTTTATATTCATCCCACTGAGTAAACTAATACATGGAACAGTAGTTTTTATCAAAGTTATTCTCATCAAAAGTAAGATAATACTTTCTTAAATGTACACAAGAAATCTTCCAATGTAATAACTTCCTGTATTTTAAGATAACACAAACTTGGAGGGTAGTATTTTTCTTTGTTGTGTTTCAGTTGAGCATACTAAAGAATATTTCCGGATTTTGCTACTTGATTTTAAAATATATGTAAATTTCAGATACTGTGAATAAACTGCACCTTCTTTTATATGTTTATTTCTCAAATTATTGAAATTTAACATGAGTGGAAATATTTCCTTATGGTTTAATGTAATATCCCAGGAGCAAAACTTGTATGAGAAGGAAGGCTTGGGTGTGAAGAAAATTGAATTTGTAGACAATCAAGATTGCATTGGTAGGTACTTTTCATAAGAAGACTGTTTAAAAAAAGTAAAACAACATTAAAATGAATCTTAAACCATAACATGAAACGTATTGTGTGTTCTTCCAAAAAATTTATTATGAAATATCATACTGTCTCATTTTGTTGTTTTTTTTTAAATAGAATCATTACTCATTTTTGTTTTCAATCCTTTTTTTTTTTTCTCTAAAGATAATATAATATTTAATGTTTATATACTTCTGAATTTTCACAATTTGTAGTTGGTTTTCAATAGACATTATTAGTGTTACACATGCAGTGAATGATATATTTAATTGTAAATAAGCCATGATGAAAGAATTAGCATAAAGGATCACAAAAAATAAAATCAAGTAGATTTCAAAAGACTCAGAAACTCAAATTGTTTCAAATAGTTAGTTAATATTCTTCAGGATTGAAATATAAAAATTTTAATTGTAGGTAAAATACAACAGATTTAAAGAAACAATTCTAGTAAGTCAGTATTTTCTAAGAACATATTTCTAACGACATCTACTACGTATGTCATCGTTAAACTCTGAGAAATTTGTTTATAAAGCTTGTAATGATTTATAAAGCCATTAAATAAAACAACTTATATTTGTATGACGTAAGATTCATTAATTTACAAAATACTCTACGATCCTTATAAGGTAGAGTACGTGTGTTACAAAATGCTATATCATCATTGCAAGGAAGAAGATTAAGTACATACGTTTATAATATCCCTCTGAGATAGAGGATGATGTACATGTATTTACAAAATACTAAGCACTAGCTTACAGGGTAGGAGTGACAAAATTAGACATATACCTTTGTTTCTTCATAGATCTTATGGAAACCAAAGGGTCTGGTATTTTTGATCTTTTGGATGAGGAGAGCAAGCTACCTAAACCTAGCCACAACCACTTCACTGCAGCTGTACACAGTAATCATGGCAAACACTTCAGGTTGGCTGTACCACGGAAGTCCCGGCTCAGAGACCACCGAGAAGTTAGGGATGATGAGGGATTTTTAATCCGTCATTTTGCTGGAGCTGTCTGTTATCAAACGGTTCGTTATTTCAGTGTATAGATAGGGAAAGCTAAATCAAGACTAAAATACTTATAAGTTTCATTACACATATGAAACGCATAAATTGAAAAAAAGATACCGTACTTGCCTGGATATAATGCACACCCAATAGAATGCACAATCAATTTTTCAGGAGGTATTTGAAGGGAAAAGGTGTGCATAATATTCAGGCAAATACAATAAATCAGTTGAAAAAAAAACCTAACTTGTATTTTTTGAGGTTGGCTTTGTGAAAGAGCTTAGACTATTAAGTCTTTTGAAGTATCATGTATAATAATTTTAACATAAACATAGGTTTAGCTGAGTAGTTTAAAGGGTATAGATATTGAGTGTGCAATAAAACCTTTGTTGATGTACACTAGTCTTTCGTCATGTAAAGTCCCAAAATAATATAAACTATACACAGTACTATCCAGGTTTACTGTGTTGGAAACAGAACAAATAACAGAGTAATAAACCTTATTTTCAAAATCACTGTGATCGGCATTGCACTGTCATGTTAGACGAATTATCACATAAAAAGCTCCTTAAGTCTTGAATTTTGATTTAATCATTCTGACTTTTCAGGACAAATTCTTAGAGAAGAACAATGATGCTCTACATGACTCACTGGAAGCCTTAATTTTGGATGCTAAGAACCCATTGTTGAAGCAGTTATTTTCTGGTGATACTCCTGTTAAAACATCAAAAGGCAAACTGACCTTCATTAGTGTTAGTAGCAAGTTCCGTTCACAGTTAATGGAACTGATGGCCAAACTTCGTAGCACTGGAACTCATTTTATTCGTTGCATTAAGCCTAATTTGCAGATGGTAGACCACAAATTTGAAGGAGGTCAAATTCTAAGCCAGTTAAGGTGTGCAGGTAGGTTGACTATAACCAAGAGGAAATTTATTTATTTATAGATTTGTATATAAAAGCTTTTAGTTGAAATAAAACATTTTATATACAACTAATTTTAATTTTATTCAAATTTTTAATAGTTATTCTAAAATCCAGTGTACAAGAAAATCCTATGAAATGTTGGTTTTGGTTATATGGATGATTGAAATGCTGGTCCTGGTGGTTAGTGTGCTCAACTTACAATTTATAACTTGCAGGAGTGAAACATGGTGCAGAACAATCTTGCACTTTCAGTCATATAATATGACAGTCAATTCTACTATTCATTTGTAAGGAGTAGAACAAGAGTTGGCAGTGGGTGCTGATGGCCTGTCGCCTTCCCAAAAGGCTGGATAATTCTTTAGTTTTTTTTTCCCCCTTCCCAAAAGGCTGGATAATTCTATACAGTTTTTCCTCCCTTCCCAAAAGGCTGGATAATTCTATACAGTTTTTTTCCCCCTTCCCAAAAGGCTGGATAATTCTTTACAGTTTTTTTCCCCCTTCCCAAAAGGCTGGATTATTCTTTACAGTTTTTTTCCCCCTTCTCAAAAGGCTGGATAATTCTTTACAGTTTTTTCCCCCTTCCCAAAAGGCTGGATAATTCTATACAGTTTTTTCCCCCTTCCCAAAAGGCTGGATAATTCTATACAGTTTTTTTTCCGCCTTCCCAAAAGGCTGGATAATTCTATACAGTTTTTTTTCCCCCTTCCCAAAAGGCTGGATAATTCTATACAGTTTTTTTTCCTTCTAGTTCTTATAACTTTCATGCATTAAAATTTTTGTTGTGTGTTGTCTGAAAGCTGTTCTTCAGTTTTATGTGTTTTGAATGTAGTAACTGATTGTCAGTTCAGTTCCTCATGTACTGTATCTGAACTGTCTGTGTATATTCTCCTTTTTATATGCTATGTCTGTTACCTAGTTGTTTATTCCTCTTTATTACCTAATTTGTTGTTTGCCATTGCTAACAACTAATTGTTGCTCATTTTCCAATGTCTTGTTTACTATGTCTGATAATTGATTGTCATTTATTCTGATAGTGAATTTGATAGGGAGTACAAAAAATGGGTTCATTTGATATTCTGGTCTGGTTTCACTCTTTACCAAATTATACGTGTAACATTATATGACTTTATTGCTTTGTTTAATGAATCTTGTGTTACCTCTTCCAAGACATAAAAGTAAATTCAGTGCATTATCTAATTTAAACCTAAGTATTTCATCTTTCAAAGTTATTTTATTTGACTCTAACATAAGTTATTCTGAGCTAGTCGTTTTCCCCGACATAGTAGTGAACTCATTATAAATTGCATAATTAGCATGTCAATCCAGAATATAGATAACTTTCTTCATCCTGGACATATATACTTTAACACAAACCTAAACATTTAACCTTTCACATTATCATTTTATTCCACTACACCAAAAAGTTATGCTGAGTGAATTATTTACCATAGTGTGGTTGTTGACTCAGCATAGATCACCTAATTAACATATTTGTTATAGCATATAAAATATTTTCTTTATCCTGATCATACATACTCCAATCCAAGTTTGTATCACACCATAGAGATTTAAAACTGCATCTCTGACTTTCTTCAGTTTCTATGCTAAAGTTTCTTAAATTATCCTTCTATTTTAAAATCCGGTCATCTTTGGTTTGTTCCCTGTATAAGCCACCCCTCCCATTCAAGTGTATGGTGAATTCATATAAATAGAATAAGAACAGATACATTGGCAGATATATGTGCTATATGTTTGTAAACATCCAGCTAGAACTTTGATGCTATAAGCTAAATAAGGTGAGAGTTTATGTGTGTAACTTAGTGACTTACAGTATTAAACTTAAATAATTCAGTATCTATTTTTTAGTTATTTATAGTATTAGCTAGTTTAATCTATAACAGTTAATTTTATAAAGAGTAATAACTACATTTGCCAAATGAAGCTTAACATGTGGCAGTTCTGCTTCAATGCTTCGTAATATTGGTAAGCAGGCTCAACCTCATCAATTATTCTTGAGTTAAGGGTGAAAACAATGCGAGCAGCATGGGTACCCAATTGATGATATATGGTGAAGTTGCCATAGAAGCTTTGTACTTTCCCTATTTAATTCAGATTATTATTAAATAGTAATTATTATTGAGTTAAGGGTGAAAACAATGCGAGCAGCATGGGTACCCAATTGATGATATATGGTGAAGTTGCCATAGAAGCTGTTTGTACTTTCCCTATTTAATTCAGATTATTATTAAATAGTAATTATTTTGTAGAATGTTTAGCAGCACTTCTGATAGAAGTTATTATGTAATTGAAATTAGGAGTTGATCCTTCAACTTCTCACTTCAAACTAACTAATAACAGTTGTGAACCATTTTGAAGAAATAGTCTTTGACAAATATTGGTATGGCTTTTTTTTAATCTGGAGTTAAAAATTTATTCATTAAATAAGCATGCAGTTAGACAAATTCGTGCTTTCGCCAAGGTACAGATAAATTTTAATCAATCACCAACCTTATGTTTCCTTAAAGCATTTCATGATTAATGCTGTTTTGAATGACAGAAAAGTTTGTTTACAAGTGTTTGGTAAATATCCTTTAATTCCAAACCTTTGTAACATTTAAAATAGTCATAAAATAAATCATATACATGTTATCAGGAATTATGTTTCTGTAGCAGACTGGGCTTTTGCAACATTTTAATTTGTTTTCCCATTTCACGTACATATTTATTTGTTTTATTCTGCTTTCATATTTTAATAATATACGAGTAACAATAATCTTTTTGAATCTTGAAGTGTAAAATTATCCCTCTACAAGTCATATTTGTTGCTCCTTATCAGTTGACATGCTGCCTAATAGTGATAAACTTAATATGTTTGTTTACTATAAAAAGACCCTTTAGTTAAAAGTTCTTTTTCAAATTGTAGTTCTGTATGTATTAAACAGAACATTTGATTAAAGTGTTTAAAGTTCATAAGTTCTAAAGTGAATGTTTAAATCAAATGAGATTGTTTAACATAAGGTTAGTAGCAACTCGTGTTATTAAAGCCACATGTAAAATATTAAAATACTTTGAATTAGCATCAGTGTGATGTCCATATGTGAAGTAAATGTTTTGACAACCTCTGAGTAAAACAGTTGTATTTACATATCATATAATAAATCATGCATGTTAAACTATTATCAGGTATGACATCTGTTCTGGATTTGATGCAGCAAGGGTTTCCGTCAAGAGCCCAGTTTGCTGAACTTTACAACATGTACAAAAATTACCTTCCTCCAGAGCTGGCTCGGCTAGATGCACGTCTTTTCTGTAAGGTAAGTTGTGACTTAAAATTTTTTTAGCTGGTTCCTCAACTCTCTTCAGTAATGGGTTTAGGATTTATTTTTAACGCAACTTGACCAAACTGCATGTTTATAGTGAAAATGTTATAACTGATTTCTTAAAATCAACTGAGTAATGGTGTGTAGGAACCAGTTTCAGTCTTTATAAATAGTGGAAAAAAAATACTTACTGTATGTTTATTCTTGCATGTAAACAAATCAAATAAATAAAGAGCAAATTAGTTAGGCTACAAAATGTTTGAACAATCTCAGTAACAAATATTTAAAAGTAAGAATAATTTTTGTTATCTATAAGTATCCTCTACAAAAAAAAAAAAACTTGTTTATTGTAGGAAATATGATTAGTCTTAATATTGAGAGTTATTATGAATTTATTACCAGGCTTTATTCATGGCTCTTGGATTAAATGAAAATGACTTCAGGTTTGGGATGACCAAGGTTTTCTTCAGACCTGGAAAATTTGCTGAGTTTGATCAGATCATGAAGTCTGACCCAGAGAATCTGGCATTGCTTATAAAGAAAGTGAAAAGATGGCTTCTTGCTTCTCGATGGAAAAAAACACAGTACTGTGCTCTGTCCGTCATCAAATGTAAGTTTTTAACATAAATTTTAGAGAAAGTTTTTACCACTTGTGTGTGTGTGTGTTGAAAGATTTTTTGTTTTCTGATTGTTTTACATTTTCTGTGTTAGTTTTAGGAATGGGTGTTATCAGAAATTTTGTATTGCTGTATTTTTAACTGCATTACAATATATTGCACAGAAGTTTTGCTTACCAAGGTCATTTTGTCTACTCACTCATTGGCTGCTTAGACAAGATTTTGCTTATTTTGCAACATTGTGTACCATTGGTGGATTGCCGTCAACCCATGTTCAGCTTGATCCAATCAGAAAACACCATACAATGCAGAAACACAGACTACCATTATACTATGATACTTCTAGTGTTAGGGCATTGATGGTTTTTGTGTCAATTGTGTTTAACAGCAATATTTTATTGAAACCACCTCCCTTGTCAATATGTGTAGACTGCTTGAGAAATTTAAATTATGGCCTAATATAGGTATCAGAAATTTAGGTGAACTGTGAAATGATTCCATAAATTTATGAATATATTCTGGAAAAATTTGGGAATTATTCTTGAATTTTTTCTACTGAAAGTGTGTGAACCCTCAAAATTGTCAGTTGAAAACAATACCACGAAAAAACCATTTCAATGAAATGTATCAATGGAGTACAAACTGCGATGTACCAATATAATGGTAAAACCTCACATTCCATATTAGTTTTGGATATTAAAAAAATAAAACATTGTTTTGCCATTTTTAGTATATGAGAATCTAATTATTTAGTCATTTTCAAGTGCTAATTTGATACAGGAGCTCATGCGAGTCAAAGTTCTTTAGAGTAATTTTTGTAATATTTTTGTAGTGAAGAACAAAATCTTGTTTAGAAGAAAACGCCTGGTTATTATACAGAAAAATGTTCGAAGGTATCAAGCCATGAAGAAATATCGACCTAGGTAAGATAACTGAAAAACCGAGAAATATTTTATTAAGATGAAAAAATCTGTATTTGAGCTACAAATTTTTAGCTTCTTGATACATAATTGTTTTTTATTTGTGTAACCTGTTTTTTAACATTGTTTACTTGGTGTTAAGTGTTTTCAATTCTTAGTTTTTCTCAAAGAAATACTTGTTTGATACCAAATGATTAATTTTTTCAGATGGAGAAGCTTTTGTATCAAACATATTTTACTTATCCTTTAACTAACAAGTCTTTAAAATTATTAAAAAAACTAATTAAATTGTTTTTTAATACTGATCCTAAAATTTCTGTACTGAAAAGTATTTCTCACTGATACAAACTGTTACTAACTGTGCAGTTTAAAATTGGGAAACTATGTTACTGTATGAAACTGATCTTAAGTTTTAGAAGCTTTCTTGAGCACATGTTTTTTGGTAGATACCTTGGCATCATGAAGGTGAAGTCTCTGCAAGGCCAACTGAAACAAATGTCAGAACTAGTCAATCAGTTAAAAGCAGAGAAACAGCAGTCAGTCACACAAGTAAATGCACTTGAAACAAAGATGAAAGAGACCATTAAAAAACTAAAGGTATATTGACTAATTTTGTTTGTTCGGTCACCTGGGAAGAATAGTATGGGTATGTCTAGCCATTATTAGAGTAATTGGAGCTCATGTTTTTAAATTAGTCAAAATCATAGTTATTCATCTAAATCTGTCATTTGAAAAAAATAGTTACTAATTAGAAATAAGGCTTATACAATATCCCATTATTTAGATGAAAAATAGTGATGGAAAGAGAGTCAAATATGTAGATTATGCATTTGTATAGTGATGTATGAAAAGCTGTTCATAACATAGATTTAAAATATAAAGTAGTAATTGAGAGTAAACTGAATGTTGTTAGATTTCTACAACAGCTGTATAGACAAACAGTAATGCGTGTATCTGAGGATATATGAACGATTTTTTATGTCCATAGACAACAGACATGAAAGAAGCTGAAATTCAACAGAACTACACAAGCTTGATGATGGCCATGGATGACAGTCTAGTAGTGTTGAAGCGTAAGCTAGAAAAACAAAAGATTGCAGAAGAACAAGAGCGCTTAAGAAAGATTCAAGAAGAGATGGAAAAAGAAAAGAAGAGAAAGGAAGAAGAAGAAAGAAAAAAACGTGAGGAAGAAGAGATACGTAAAAAGTACGTAGAGTAACAAAAAACGCACTTTTACTGTTAGTGATATGATAAAATGATCTAAAAGACAATGTGATACATGCTGAAATCTCCACATGTACCATTTTTCAGTTGATAACCTAATGATAATCGAGATCCTGTAAAAGGATATAGTATAGTAAAATAAGACCCTTGTGATATTTTGTTTGCATGAAGTTGTAATTATTTTAATACATTTTAAAAGTTGTGAATAATGAGTTGTACTTGCTGAATATCCATTATTATCCCCAGGAAGGCACAGTTAGAAGCAGAAAGAATAGCTGAAGAAGAAAGACGCAAGAAACAAGAAGAAGAAGACAGAAAGTTAGCGGTATGCAATTTTTATTTTTTTATTATATTTTTTTTTTAGATTCAAGCTTTTGTTTTCTGTAGTATTACTGGATAACACACATTAAATTATATATATATTACTAGTATTTAATGTAAGATCTTTTGATGATAATATACCTTCTCTAAAAATTGTTTTTCTGTAAAGTATTTCTGTAATTTAATATCTTCCTAATGTTTATAGTTAACAACTCTGTTCCAATAAATCTGTATTTATTCTCGTTCATTGTATAGCTTTTATTAACGACTTAAAGAACGTACTAAGGAATAAATTACATTATAAAAGAATTAATGCTCCAGAAAAATATTTGTTTGTTCAAAAATCCCTACAATGCTTTATTAAGGAGCACGTAAAACCATAGATTGGGTATGACCTAGTGAGGTTGTTTCCAAACACTGACGAAACCCTAACCCATATACCTTGGCTTGTATGACACCCCTGCTGCAGCAATATTTTTTGTAGTTTTTTCTTTTATGTTCTTAATTATTATTCTTTTGGTGAAACTCTCATGACACCCTTAGTAACTTGCCATGACACACAGTTTGGAAACCAATGGCCTAGGGGTTAGTGTACCAGACTGCAGATAGGTCTAAGGTTCATGACATGATGCTGTTGAATACCATTTGCCTTTCAGCTGTGGTGGCAGATACTACTTACTGACTCTCTATCTTCTGGTCAGTAGTTCAAAATTAGGAACAGTTATACCTGAATCCTATGGGCCTTCTTCCTGTCTTTCTACTGTGAGCATATTATTGCCAATTTAATGTTTTACTTTCCACCAGATATTTCAGAGCATGAACTAAATGTTTTTTTCTCACTAAGTTTATTTTACTCAAGTTTCAGTTAAATTGTTGTTTGTATTTGGTAATGCTTATGTAGTTAAATTTGCAGAGAAAGTTGCCCCCCCCTCCCTCAAAGTTTAATAATTTATCTTTTTAAATTTTAATTTTATTGCAGTTCATTAGCAAGATGCTGATTTTGGTGTGTTATCGAACCCTTTTTTTATGTGTTTAATTTTTTATTTATTTTAACCACAGTAGTTGATTTCTTTCTAAAGCAATTTTATCATTTCATACAAGTATCCTTCTTACAATATTTCTACATCAATTTATAGGCTGCCTTGGAAGCCCAGTTGAAGTTAGAACAAGAAGAGTCAGCAAAAAGGTACTGGACAATTTTTATAAACAACTGTTAATTTGTTACTATATCCTTAATTTTGTAACTTATTATCTGTGTTAGAAGACCTAGAGTAAGCAGTGTACAATTCAGATAGAATATCAGCTATGAGCTTTGAAAAACTGACTGATTTTTTTACTATATCTCATTTTAAAATGTAAACTTGTTTTCAGTACTAACAGTTGCCAATGTGACTTAAGTTTGTTTATTTTTTTAAAGAAAAGAACAGTTGGAACAAGAATGCCGTGATCACGAGCTGGCATTACGCTTGGCCCAGGATAACAATAGTGTGGTAGAAGATGTTCCACCAACTCCGACACTTCCAAGGTTTGCTTAGCTATTACATTTATTCCATGCTATACAGAACGTAAAGTTTCTTATTGGAAGATCTTGATTTTAAAGGGTTGTTAAAGAATCCTTTTACTTAAATAAATAAAACAAAATAAGAGTTAATGAAAATAGAATTAAATAAGTAGGATTATTAAACTGGATTTGATCTGTAGACTCGAGTGTTTTAGCATATTATCTTTCAAAGGTCACCTAAGTCTTCAGTAGATATCTGCATGTAGCAACTTTCTTTAATGCTAAGTGCATAAGTACTTTGATACATTACTTAGGTTTTCAGCTTTATTAAAAGAAATTTTTTATTCTCATGTTTGACAGATCTTCCACTGTCATTAAGAATAGACAACAACAAGAAAATAAAAAGTACAATCTTTCTAAATGGACATATTCCAAGCTTCGGGATACGATCAACACATCTTGTGGTATGTAAAAATGGTGTATTACATTCATTGATTTAACTGTTTTGGATCATAGGAATAATATTACAAGTGCATTAGTAGTTTTTGATATACATGATTATTCTCATTCTTACTGTAAGAATATAGGATCTTTAAAAAAAAAAACACCATGGAACTTCACATGTACACAATACTTCTTTTTCTGGAGCTGTACATTCCAAAAACCTTTTTTTTACTGTGTTTGTATACTTCCTGAATTCATTATTTACTCTTGAAACAAAATCCTGCTGGTGTACTTGTAACAAGAAGAGAATACCCATTAAGGTGCAACATGTATAGGGTTTATTTTACTGGTATGGTTTTATTGATACCCTCACTTATAACATCTTTCATTCTGAAGGAGGCTTTGAGGCCCTAAATTTTACTACTAGTTTTAAAACTGTAACCTGATTGAACAGTCAGCTGTAACAATCAAGGTTTTTGTTAGCTTAGGTTCAGCACTACACAGAGGTATCTTTAACACTTCAAACTACTCAGTACAATTTTCTTAGGGGCTCATCTGTACTGATCAGCTATAGGTATAGAAATGTATAAGTATTTTGCATTGCTTTGCAATATGAGGGGCCCGTCGGTGCATTGCCCTGATTGCACCAATGTTAAATACACCACCGGCCCTACTTGATTGAATAAGAAAAAAGTTTGAGCTAAAGTATTTCTGTTAATTAAAAACTACTATCTTCTGATCTCTTAGATTATCTTTTCACTTTTCCTATAATATCATAGAAATATACAATTAAAAAAAGCTTAAGACCGCTTGATCCTATGTCCAAACTTCAGATGTAGTATTTTACAATGTGTTTGCAAAACAAGAAAGATCTCATTCATATATTTCAGTTTACAAAATGAGTGTTACAGAGACCTGTTTTTAGATCTTGTTTATTTGATATGTTATCGATTGTACACCTTATAATTAGAGTATTGTTTTTCAGACTTGGAATTATTAGAAGCCTGCCGGGAGGAATTCCATCGGCGTCTTAAGGTCTACCATGCCTGGAAGCGCAAGAATGTCAAAAAGGGGGAACATCCACAAAGCAGAGCTCCACAGTCTGTTACAGACACAAGTATGTTGAAAATGTCTTTATGTTAAAATAAAGTTTCAGTTCATAAATTAATACTAATCCTTAGCTGGTTATGCCGATGACGGTAACTTCCTACATTTAGTACACTTTCACCACCAGTAAAGATTGTATGTCAAAATTATAGTATTCTTAATTTTAGATATATTTCTTTATACATTTTATTTTATAGCTCCACCACCTCTTCCTGAAAGACAACCTAAAAATCCAGACCATCGTCAGCGGTACTTTCGCATGCCATTCTTGCGAGCAGGTGCTTCAGCATCAGAGGTGGGAATGTGGTATGCTCATTTTGATGGTCCGTATATTGCTCGTCAAATGGAAATACATCCAGGGAGATTACCAATTCTTCTTCTTGCAGGTTTGTAATTCTGTTAGTACAGCTTGAGTTGAAACTTGCACAGTTTAACATCTTTAACGAAATATGTTTTGCTTTTGTGAAATTGATATGTAAACATCAACATTTCTACTACAAACCTGTAATATTATGAATCTGTTCAAAATTAAAAACCATGTATCACGTTTTTATGCACTAAAAAGTACTTTCCACATACCCATCACTTGTTTCCCTTCAGGTAAAGATGACATGCAAATGTGTGAACTGACCCTTGAAGAAACGGGCCTTACTCGAAAGAAAGGTGCAGAGATTCTTGCACATGTTTTTGAAGAAGAATGGACCAAAAATGGTGGAGAGAAAAAAACATCTTTCCAGGCTCGGAAAATAAGTTAACTAAACAGATAGCTCAGGTAGAAATGAAACTTTAAATTGTTGTGTGTAACAAAAAAAAATTAGGTTTATCCACAAATTTTGATTTTTGATGAGGTGCGACATACATTTGTGTTGAAAGCAGATCTCAGTTATAAATATGAACATAATGCGTATAAAGTAAGAAGCAGCCAGCAGAAGTTTTTATTGTTTTAAGTAAATTAATCAAAATGTATGTTGGTAAATCTTTCCTTTAAACAAATTTAGTAGCTTTCAGAATCTGAAATTTCACCAAATTTTGTTAGCATTTATTATTTAATAAAGTTTTCAGACTATACAATTTTGATCATTTGGAGTTAAATCTTTTAATTTTTTTATATTTACTTAGGTTGTGGATATTTTTTGATTTGTAGAAGTACAATACAATTGTAGGGTCACTGATTTTGACAATTTATTTTAGTTTTACTTAAAGCTATGCAAATCATGTAATTGTTATAAATATTTTGAGAAAGCTATGTTTCTCTGTAGTTGTCTTTCGTCTTCACAGAAAGGTTCAATGGTAATAAATAATAACTATGATAATTGAAATTTTTTGTGGTGTTGTTATTTCTTCCACATTTTGTGGATAACATTTGAACTGAAAAATTTTATATATCAAAATACACTTGGCAGAATTAGTGGCAGACTAAAATCTCTATTTTCGTTTTCAAGAAGCTGTTATTTTCAGAGTAGGCATGTAAAACTATCATCATCAATTAAGTTGGGGTGTCTGATTGACCTCTCCTTAAAGATAAAAAATCTAAGATCCTGTTAGTAAAATATGCAACTTTTCCAGTAAACTAAATTTGTTTCCACGTGTGTTACATAAAGAGATAGATAAAGAAGTACATAGAAGGAAGGGATTGTACTAAATAACAAGAATCAACTAAGATGGAAATTTAACATTCAGTCACTTTTAAAAATAAAATACAATTATAAATGGTGTGTACTGAAACAAGTAATAAATGGTGTGTAATGAAACAAGTAATGGAACTGCAATGTTCAACTGTACACAAAAGATATTTGTGGAAGCCATCGGTAGCTTCAGTAAATATCTTATTAAGTGTGTACAGTTAAAAAATTTATATTTTTTGATTGAGTATAAAATTATACAAAAGTGTCAGTCATTCATACTTAATGTTCATCAGTTTAAATATTCTTGTGTTCTCTGCAAGATGTAAATATAGAAAAGAAACTGAAAATAAAATTATGAAGCTGTAAATTTAATTACTCATAGCAATATTTCAGGCAGATCTATCCTTCATCATTTTATACTGTGAATATAAGGTTGATTTTGTATGTATAATGATGTTATGGTTAATTAAACTTAAAATGTATGTTGAATCAACCACAAGGTAGCTTCAGGCTTTGAGAAAGGAGAAAATTCAATCCCATTTTAACAGCTTAAGCAAAAGTAATGATGTACACAGTCACCATTTGAAAGAATTAACACATCATAGCTCAACAAACAGAGCTGCAATGCTAACTTAAAATATTTTTTTGGATGTTTTTGCCTAAAGAACGAAATATTATAAGTTATAAAACCACACTATGATGCAATAACTGCTATGCACCATTATAATTTCCATTATGTTAAATATGATGTTTAACTTCATATAAAATACAACTTAATGATAACAGACTATGTCAGTGTAGATATAGTACCACAGTGTAAGTTGCAAACACGTCAGTGCAAAACTTACCATGGTGAATAATTGTTAAATATTAACATAGCCAGTACTGTATTGAAGTCAGTATCAGCCTTAGTTTATAATTATTTATATACCCCAGATAAAATATGATGTAGATTTTGCTAGTTGGAAAATAAAACTTTGACAAAGCAAAATGTGAGTAATTTGTCACTTGTGTCTAATCGTCTTTCAAAATATGCCCATATATAATTTCTGTGACTAGTTACTTTATTACAAGAACACCTAAATGTAATTGGTGTAGTATATTTAAATCCTGAAGCTTGGTACAAAGACTGACATTGATATTTGTTATAATGCAATGAAGTTTATTTTAACATAGTTTTAATACGCTCGGTTGAAGTTTTCAAAACAAGCTAGTTCTATACTAATGAAAGATGATGTATAATATTTATAAAATAATTTTGTCATCCAAATTTGCTTTTGTTTCTTAAGATATCTACACATTTTCTTTAAATGATGATACAAAAAATGCATTATCTATTCTTCTGTATTATAATCTTGTAGAAAATAGTAGGGGCAATTTTCTTATAGTACACTTAATTAAAATTGTTTTATCTAAAGAGTTAAGAAAATACGTTGATAAATTGTACATCTCTGGAAATCTAAAAATATCAGACATTACTAGAATGCATTTAACTGCAAAGGAATAGGTTTGGTTAAAAGTGAATGTCAGATATTTGAGCACAGATAGCCCATTGTGTAGCTTTGTGTTTAATTCCAAACAAACACTAAATTCTTTATTCAGTCTCTTAGGGTTTTTCAATAAAAAGAAAATTGGATAACAGTATTTCAACCGCTAAAATAAAATAAGGGTTTTTGTTGTTGTTGTTATTTATCAGAAATTAGGTTAATACTTCTAAGAATAATCTTGTAGAGTATTTAGGTTAAAGTAACCAAGAGAACTTTAAGTAGGCTTTAAAAAAAATAACTTAAGATCATCATTTCAAATCAGCAAGAATATTTGCCTAAAATTTGTTTTTTATTCATGTGAATTTCCAGGCCTTGAGGAACCTGGGAAAGAATTATATGGGACCCTTAGGTGTAATTAAATCACCTATGATTGGAAAATTGGCAATATATTGTCCTCTTAAAAAAAATATTTCAAGTGAATATTTGAGAAATTATGTTCATATTAACTCGGTATTTATTGGAATCTGTTGTAAAGATTTTATTTAGAAAACTGATATTAAACAACAATAATTATTATGATTTAAAAAAACTTTTCTTGGTGTAACAACTGTTGAAAATTTATGATAGAACTTCTAGTTCCTTGGATAAAGGTACTCCAATTGATCTTTTTTTTTTATCTTGACATTCAGAAAGCCTCCAATATGGTTTCTAATAATAGATTAATATGTTGAATACTAATGAAGTTGGCAGAAAAATTAAAAGGAAGAGATAAAATGAGTTTTGTTGTATAAAAAGAAAATGAATAATAACAAATAAGCATTTTTTCTAAGAGAATATTAACTAGAGGGGGGGAGGTCTTGGGAGCTTTGTTGTTTATTATTTATCTCTATGATTTAACAAGCTTCTTGTAAAGTAATAATAACATCTGATGAAAGCAAACTAACACCATAGATAAAAACTAAAAATTAACTTAGTAAATAGTGTAACTAATTTTATATACCAAGGAGTATGCATTGTCATAAAACAAGAAAATGAAAACATAAGATATGAATAATGTTAATAGTATTTGGTCCGGAAACCCAAGATTCAGCCAGCTCAGGAGAAATATGGTAGTCCTAAATCCTTACACTAAAAATCATAATTTTAACCTCCATAATATTATATTTGAATATAGTTGGTCATGTTCTACCTTTACAATAGTTCTGCAGCAAAGTTTCCATTACAAAAGTCTGCATTACATATCTCGTCCACGCACAGAAATCCATAGGTACTGCATCTGATGACTTAACCAATATGTTGTTTTTGTATAAAATAGCATGAATACCCATCTCATTCTCCTTCCAGCTGCTTGAGATATGTGATGGATTAATTATGAAAGCAGTTTGTGTCCACATGACTTGTGTAACTTTTCCAGATGGAGATCTTTATTGATTATGTTACATACTGTTGCTGTAGACAGATTTTGTCACTAACCTTTGTGTTCATAGATGCTCACCTGTTACAAAATACTGTACTTTGCTTTTACCATGACTGGAGTACTTGTTAAACGTGTCTCTGTGGGTGGTCCTGGTTCTTCAAATTGATTCATATTCCTTTGTTTTCTAATACCATTAAGTGCAAAGGATTTTCTCCATCTTGAAAATTCTTAATCCCCAAACTGAATACATCTTTATGACCTGAGTAAATAAATATCTTGTGTTCAAAAGCAATTAGTTTTTGTGGCATCACACTACATAACAAATGAAAAACAATTTCAAAACTGTGTTTTTATATAGTCTGTACCCACCACAACTTTATATCATTGTAATTGTCACATGACTTGCCAATTTGTTTATTCAAAATAGAACTAATAGCAAGTAATCATAAAGTTCCAGCAAGAGAAAAGTTGGAAGAAATCCTCACTGTGTTAGCTTTTCTACATAGCATGATGATGTGTGGGTAATTGACATCAAGGAATATTGCATATTGGGAACAGATTTCATAAAGACATGGATATGAGATTAGACATAGTTCAAACAATTTCATTATCTAAGTGATGACAGCAAGTGTTGATAAAAGAGCAAGAGGTTATCTAATCTTCATACAACAAGATGCTGAAAAGAAAACCAATAAAATGATTTGATGAGTGGATAGATTTTGACAGAAAACGTGTAAGGAATAATTAATTTGTTTATTAGTAAATTTTGAGTGAATGTTGTTTCTGGGTGTAAAAATTCTTGGCTCACAAAAATACCAGTCTAGATTGAGGTTATCAATACTTTCTTTTTTATTTTGGAAGTTTAAGTTTAGAGTACCGTTGTTTTTTTGTGTAATACGATTGTTCAAGAATCTTAATAATACAAGAATGGAGCGGTGTTATAGGCTATGTTTTACATTTGGACTTTGGTGATGGTGTTAAGACAGAGTGAGGTTTGACGTTACATGATGAATGCATGACTTAACGTCTAGAATTTTCTCCAGTTTTAGAGCAGTATAAAACACAATTTAGGCTAATTACATTATTATTGATTTTCGATTACACTTAACCTGATATTATGAGATATTTTTTGAGTTTTTAGTCAATTTGTTCATATTTGGAGTATTAAGCTTGTGTTCTCGAAGAAGTAGTAAACGATATGCCCACATTGTATAGAGGACGATAAATTAGTAAGTACGTGAAGTTGTTGTATTGGTGTCTATTGTGAACTTGGGTTTATCAGTGAAAATTAATTAGCCTGTAAAACTTGTAGTTGGCAAGTTAAAATGCTTTCATTATTGTTGTGCATACTGGAATTCGCATTTTTCTTTTTTGGCCAAATAATTTTAAAAACTCCATCAAATAATAGAAACCATTACAACAGACATTATGGATAAATTCAATTTCTAAGCAGATTTTCTCCATAAAGTTTGTTGTTACACATTGATTACTTTTTATCTTTACATGTTATTGCATTGACTACTGAGAAATCTATAATCTAGATGTTAAAACTGAATATCTCATTCAAACATAAATCTGCTACAGAGGTTGATTTTTTTAGCATCCTCGCCGTGTCACAGTCCATGTCATTAGGTTTGGTCATGCTCTGTCCGAGTAGCCTTGCAATGTAGTTTTTACTTCGAAACGTTATATCCAAAGCACACAATACCTTTCTGTTCATTTCCATAATTCGTATGAGGTTGACGATTTCCCAGCACCTGTTTCAATAGTATGATCACACAGAAATCCATAGACACTGTGACAGTTAAACAAATGTGTTGTGAAAGCAGTGTATTTACACATGACTGTATCACTTTTCCAGTTCGAGGTCCTTCTTGGTTATGTTGTATACTGTTGCCTGGGGGAACATGGGTGGCTTTATGATTCAAGTACACGAACATTTTATGTAGGAAAGGAGATATTACATACCCTCTCAAGAGCGATAAATTTTTGGTTGCATTTTACTACCTGCCATGGGTACTAGCAGGAAATGGCAAGAGGGGGCATTTGCCCCCCTTACATTTTAAAAAAAAATTGCACGTGTTATGATGTAAACTTAATATCGTAGTTAAACTAAATATGCTTAGTAATATTTATTAAAACTGTAAATTTATGTTTGCGTTTAAGCACACCTAACACATATTGTTTTAGTCTGTAAAAGCTGATCCCCTACATACATGTTTTGTCCCCCTTGAAAATATTTCTGAGGGTGCTCGTGCTACCCAAAAACACCAAACAAAATCAAAATGTAATTCTGATGCATGCAATGTTTGTCATGTAATTTGCTGATTTGCACATTTAATATTATACGCATATAACGTCCTCAACCCTTTTTAAAAATTATAATACAAATACAGAAACACATGCTACTGAACTGATAAATTGATTTAAATAATAAAGAGAAGAATTATATGAGAAATATGTACTGTTGCGTCAGCGAGGTCACGTGACTAGTATCACGCCACGTTTTCTAGAAATATCCTGTTCCTTCAAGAATACCCTAGCATTTACTAGATACGTGTTAGTCTTGTATATATAAGACGTTCACAACGTGACGGGACAACAGAGGTAATGAGTAATTGAACTGCAGTCAGAGAGAATATTGTTAAGCACGTGAGAAGTTTGTTGAGAATTATAGCGTTTGTTACAGAGCGACTGTTGAAATTAAGTGTATCGTAAAGTTGTATTCGGAAAGAATAAACCAACTTTATTTAAGAAAGGACTTGTGTCGCTAAAGCTTCGTCGGAATGAATTGATGGAAAATTAACTAACGAACAAAGATGTAACAATATCATAACACCTTGACAACACCATGATGTATATTTAAGTGATGTTTAACCATTTTAATTATAACATAACTAATTCATAATGAACAAACACCATGTAATATCATAATGTATAATTAAACAATGTTGAAACCTTTTAAAACATAACTAATACATAATTAACTAACACCATGTAATATCATAAGACCTTACGAACAGCATGATGTATATTTAAACAATGTTTCATCCTTTTAAAACATAACTAATACATAATTAACTAACATCATGTGATATCATAAAACCTTGACAACAGCATGATGTATATTTAAAACATAAGTAATACATAATGAACTAACACCATATAATATTGTAAGACCTTACAAACAACATGATGTATATTTAAAACATAACTAATACATAATGAACTAACACCATGTGATATCATAAGACCTTGAAAACAGCATCATGTATATTTAAACAATGTTTAAACCTTTTAATTAAAACATAACTAATACATAATTAATAAAATATAATAGTAAGACCTAAATATGGTTTAAACTGTATCTAAGTATAATATATTAGCAGCCAACAATAGCACAGTCAGTTACATGCACCCCATAACAACTGTATGCTAATTTTAAAATAACCAATGTTAGATAGTATTGTTACGACAGCGGAGGTCACGTGACACTAGTTACACATCATATTCTCGAAGCTTCGTGAATCCTCGGGAGGTTACTAGATGTACGGTATTCTTTTATATAAGACAGCCAAGAAGTGATGACAAGAATGTAATGCGTAATTGACAGTTGAGTCGAGCACGTGAGACGTTCGTTGTGAATTACAGCGTGTGTTATAGCGCGACTGTGGAAATTAAGTGTATCGCAAAGTTATATTTAGAAAGAATAAACCAGTTTTATTTAAGAAAGGACTTATATCAGTAAAGTTTCTTCGGAAAGAATTAACTAACGACCGGAGGCGTAACAGTATTGTAAAATGAGCTCTTTCTAATGATTATACACATGTGTATGGTACCTTTTAAGGGTTGAGAAAATTTATTACTTGTTTCAATTGCAATTCTTCAGAAAACTTTGAAATGTACGAGTCAAAATTTTATGTAAGTATCTTATAGTCTAGACCTAACTCTATGCTACTGCCACTGTATTACTGAAGATACAGTGGTAAGGTAGAGAATTTTCATAACTTGTTGGTCACGTGACAATACATCTGAAGTAATTTTTAAAGGTTTCTTTTGAAATAAAAGACTTAAAACTGATATAACGTAAAACTTTGAATCATATCATATATTATAATGTTAATTTAACTCACATGCATTGATAGTAAAAGTGTTTAATTAAATTTTGAATGTAACACAGTGACTTGTGCAGAATAGTGTTTATAAAGGGGTACCCGTGTTTAGTGTTTAAAGGGTTAAAACTATGTCAATAAATTTACAGTTTTTAGGAGATGTTTCTACTTACCAGATGTACTTTCCAACCTAGATTCAATATACTGTAAATCTTCTTTGAATTCAGTTTCTGTTTTCACATTGATAACATCACATTTTGAACTATCCAAATCATCATCACTACTTTCATTGAACTTTGAAATAACCTCACTTTGTGGTAAATCATCAGGTTGTTCTGTTTTTACTGTGAAAAATATGTTCTAAAACCAAACAACATATTCAACAGGTTAATAAAATAATAAATAATGGTAAACAAATAAATACTGTCTCCAGTTTAATAATAAAAAATATGATGACAGAAATGTAATACTTTAAGGTAACAAGATTGAAGAAAACAAAGACATCTGAAAGTTTCACAAATCTTACATTTATTATAGCTATAGTTTCACCATCATCAGGTATAGAGTGAACTAGCTTATGAACAGGTATATATACACAAAATCAGAAGCAACTTTGACAAGCACCTTGATGCAAGAGGGGTGAGAAGTAGCTTAACTTCATTTGGTCACTTAGAACTCTGTCTGAATTCATTTTTATTTTCAAAATTTCTAAGTTTATTTCTTTACCTTTTCCACAAACATGTAAGATTTTTCTCTGGGTGAAATTGATGTGTAATACAAAAGTTTAACCCATTTTTCCCAATTTCTTGATTGTTCTTTACCTCTTGCTTCTATAAAACATCCTGTCTGACCTACATATACACTATTGCAGGCTTGACATGTTAATTGGTAAACACTACAGTGGCCGTACTTTCTAATTATTGTTTCAATGGTAGAAGGTTAGTCTATAATCTTGAGATGAGAAGAGTAGAATGAAAAGCCTGTGAACAAACCATGCTAATTTGTGATGTCTTTGAGAAGCATATAGTACCAGTTTTCTGAAAAATGTAAATGTCATTATTGTGGTAATATTTAAATCAAGAAAATTAATGTTTGTGTTTCCATAGAAATGTTAATATATTTGTTTCATGGATTTCAAAGAGTTACAAAACTGCCAAGTTGATGTTTTGGGTCATCATATGTCTACCAATATCTCACATGTTCTGTATTATTTACATCACTAACCATATCTTCTCTGAATCACCCATGAAAACTTTTGCAAGGAAAGAATAAAAGATAATCCATAGCTAATCTGTTGTTCTATTTATATAATTGGTCATTAAACTTGAATCAGTTCTGATATAAGCAAGTGGTTATTATTGTCTGTAAATTTGGGGTTATTACAGGTTTACTTTTCATTTATACAAAAATCACTAACAATTTGTGAATGTTTTTGACATGTAGACTAATGAAAATACTACAAACATGAAACAAAACAATTTTATCATTAAATGATGTCTTTACATTTTTGATTTTTTCCACAAGTATAACAGATGTTGAGAGTAGTTTACTAAAGTTGTAACGAATTTCTTAATACTGCGACTACAATCATCTGATGAATGATACAGTTCTAGTCAAATTAAGCTTAAAAAGACATTACAGCTGTATGATTACTTCAATAATAAAACTATAAAATCTTTAGTCTACAAATTACCTCAGTTTTTTCTGTTGCTTCATACTTCTCTTCTTGTTCCTCTTTTACTAAATCAGACTTCAAAATGGTATGTAAAGATCTTTCTTGTAAGGAACCACCTTCTCCTGTTGGTAGAAGTATAAATAATGTAGATTTGTCTATAACAAGTCTGAATATAAATCATGCTTCACTATATCATACTCAAATATCATACAATGTATAACTTCCTCTATGAACTATACCAAATATTATGGTCAACGTGTCACATGTCAAGGAGTAAATAACTATAACAAAACATTATCATCAATGTGTCACATATCAAGCAATAAAGAACTATAACAAAACACTATCATTAATGTGTCACATATCAAGCAGTACAGAACAATAACAAAACAATATTGTCAATGTGTCACATGTCAAGCAGTAAAGAACTATAACAAAACATTATTGTCAATGTGTCACATGTCAAGCAGTAAAGAACTATAATAAAATATTATTGTCAATGTGTCACATCAAGCATTAAAGAACAATAACAAAATATTATTGTCAATGTGTCACATGTCAAGCAGTAAAGAACTATAACAAAATATTATCATCAGTTTCTTATATGTCAAGGAGCAATGAAAGAGATTTAAGGTTTATCTACTGTGTGTACATATTGTTACGCCTCCAGTCATTAATTATTTTCCAGTCAATTCGTTCCGACGAAACTTTAGCGACACAACTCCTTTCTTGAATAAAACTGGTTTATTCTTTCCGAATATAACTTTACGATACACTCAACTTCAACAGTCGCGCTATAACAAACTATAATTCACATCTCACGAGCTCGACTTCAACAATACGTCTCTCTCTAACTGCAGTTCAATTACTCATTACCTACACACATTATCCCGTCACGTCGTGACCGTCTTATATATATACAAGACTAACACTATATCTAGTAATCTCCCGAAAATTTACGAAGGTTTGAGAGAACGAGTGGTGTGACACTAGTCACGTGACCTCGCTGATGCAACAATATTAAAGAGTAATTAACTAGGACTAAATATTTCCTACTATGTGTATATGTGAAGAAGTAATGAACAAAACTACACATCATCTTCTAGATGGACATTTTAAGGAATAAGAAATTAGAACCAAACCTAAAGAGCTATGTGTAAGGAATGATCAACTAAGTGAAGCAATTGGATATTTTTGAGGGAATTTTACAATTGCTTCAGTCTTCTATGTTTAATAAAGAAACTTAAGTATCTGAGTGTGAGGCATATACATGAAGAAATGGTGTAAGAAAAGGATGCCTATATTACGAAGTTGAGTCAAGAACTTGGTGAAGCACAGTTAATTGGTTAGTTAGTATTGACAATCATGAATTAAAAATGAAGCTACAGTGAGGATGCTGAGAAAAATGCTGGTCACAAGTTTGACAGTGATAAGTTACTGATGCTGAATTAGTAGCACAGTAAAGCCTACTAAAAAGTTTATGATAGCATCTCAAATCGGCACTTTGATGTAAGATCTGTTACTTCAGCCTGGTATAGTAGTACAAGTGAGAAGGCAACTGGAGCACTCACCATCACAGTAACCAATTACTTGAGAGTTTTGATTCTTGTTTTGGAAATGCTCAATGAGTTGCAGAAATTAGTCAATAAAGTGTCAGGACTACTTGTGGGTAGTCAGGAATACTATTTGGAAAATTAAAAGGATATAAAGAAAACACAGTATAAAAAATTGTGTCTGGAGCTGTAAATCAAGTTCTCTCTAGGATGAATTAGGTTCCGCAGAAAGAATCGAGATCTCCAAGTCATTATGAGTATAAAGATTTCTAATCTCAAGAAGTATACCAGTCCAACTCTGTTGTAAGTATGGAATTGCTATCTCTCTTTTTCAATTAATGTAGTTTACTAAAGGAAGTTAATGCTTAAAATAGAGAGAAATATTCTACATATTGTTGCGTCAGCGAGGTCACGTGACTAGTGTCATGCCCCCTGCTTTCTGGAAATATCTTAGTACCTTCGTGAATTATCGGGAGATTACTAGATATAGGGTAGTCTGGTATATAAAAGAGGGTTACAACGTGACAGAACAATAATATGTGTGTAGGTAGTGAGTA
Source organism: Limulus polyphemus (assembly GCF_000517525.1). Lineage (NCBI taxonomy): Eukaryota > Metazoa > Arthropoda > Merostomata > Xiphosura > Limulidae > Limulus > Limulus polyphemus. The sequence goes on along the minus strand of NW_013670808.1, from coordinate 41 downwards.
ATTGATCTGCAGTGAGAAAGTATTGTTGAAGTTAATGTTCG
>NW_013670807.1:75523-78444 GCF_000517525.1 Limulus polyphemus | reverse complement strand
AGAGTCAGTTAGTTAATATTAGTAGAAATCACTTTATTTCCATTATCGATTACACCGTCAGAAGTGTGCTGTTAAAGAGTCAGTTAGTTAATATTAGTAGAAATCACTTTATTTCCATTATCGATTACACCGTCAGAAGTGTTGATAATTATCCACAACCCAAAATGAAACATTTAAAATTTAGAATTTTAAAGAAAATGTCAAAAAATCCCCTCAGGCAGAAGGTTATTACATTTTGGGCAATTAAGTTTTAGCCCAAAACGTAACGATCTAGATAATGGTATAAATGAAGAGTTATTGGAGTTACAGGCAGTGACAACATCACGATTAAAGATAATATCGGCCATATTGTATGTCACGAAAAAGGATTTATTTCCTCGCAACGTTAAGTCAAAAAAGACAATTATTTTGATTATTTGTGACTTGTAGATCCCGGTTTTGATGGCGAGCTACTAAATAAAAGCTAAAGAATCACACAGAACAGAAACTGGCTGATTTAAAATATAATGATTAGATTTAAACAAATCATTGGCATACGCTTTGACAAGGTGTGTCACTGTGGGCTTCCCAAACTTTCTACGTGAGATAATTTCACTTTTGACAGGATATAAGGTTATCTTCTTTTTATTCAGATGGCGGTGACATCCATCGATGATCACGACCCTGAAACCACGCTAACCAGCTGTCTTACACCTCGCGCAACATAGGGGAATGTTTTACCGCTCTTGTTTTTCATTCTGGTAGTTCCGAACGCATACGTTGACAGTGATAGCTTTGTCTTAAGCCTACTTAGCTGGAACTTCAAGTGCTACTGATCGTAGACATTATCCGAATCACAAATATGGTGTTTACTTATGAAATAACTGATTAATATACGTTAATAGGTTGCTAGCAATCACGAATACAATGTCTACAAAAAGAAAGATAACAGCTGGAAACGCATACAGTTTATTTTGTTTGTGTTAGGCCTGAGTAATAATTTCCCTTATAAACACGTTTAAAACCAATAACTGCAGCCTCTAGAATGTTGTAAAAAGAGACTAATGACATTCACAACTCTCTAGTTAACCATTTAGGACAACTACTTGTTGTATTTATTAGACCAACTAAGGTAGTTACCGGACATTCTAAGTTATATTGAAATGTCTGAAACTCCAATTAACCATCTAAACTAAAAACATAAATAGGGTTTTAATAGACAATCTACAAGTGTATGGAGACGTGATGTTAACCACAAGAAGTATCATAAACAGATGAACAAAAGTAGTATCATAAACAGTTGTCCACAAGGAGTATCATAAACAGATGAACAAAAGTAGTATCATAAACAGTTGTCCACAGGAGTATCATAAACAGATGACCACAAGTAGTATCATAAACAGATGAACAAAAGTAGTATCATAAACAGTTGTCCACAAGGAGTATCATAAACAGATGACCACAAGTAGTATCATAAACAGATGACCACAAGTAGTATCATAAACAGTTGTCCACAAGTAGTATCATAAACAGCTGTCCACAAGTAGTATCATAAACAGATAATAAACACAAGTAGTATCATAAACAGTTGTCTACAAGGAGTATCATAAACAGATGACCACAAGTAGTATTATAAACAGTTGTCCACAAGGAGAATCATAAACAGATGACCACAAGTAGTATCATAAACAGATAAACACAAGTAGTATCATAAACAGTTGTCTACAAGTAGTATCATAAACAGATGACCACAAGTAGTATTATAAACAGTTGTTCACAAGGAGTATCATAAACAGATGACCACAAGTAGTATCATAAACAGATGAACACAAGTAGTATCAAAAACAAATGAACACAACTAGTATCATAAACAGTTGTCCACAAGGAGTATCATAAACAGATGACCACAAGTAGTATCATAAACAGTTGTCTACAAGAAGTATCATAAACAGTTGTCCACAAGGAGAATCATGAAAAGTTGTCCACAAGGAGTATCATAAACAGTTGTCCACAAGAAGTATAATAAACAGTTGTCCACAAGGAGTATCATGAAAAGTTGTCCACAAGTAGTATCATAAACAGTTGACCACAAGGAGAATGATAAACAGTCCACAAGGAGTATCATGAAAAGTTGTACACAAGTAGTATCATAAACAGTTGTCCACAAGGAGAATGATAAACAGTTGTCCACAAGGAGTATCATGAAAAGTTGTCCACAAGTAGTATCATGAACAGTTGCCCACAAGAAGTGTATGTATGACCAAACTATTTCGTCGGATGGAGAATGGGCTGATGGAATTTCAAAGCTGAGACTGACAGACATCTTCTTTACAGTATTGAATCATAAGAAACCTTAAATTTAGAATGAAAGAATTAAAACCTGAAGGTATTGAATACTTTACAACTATTGATAAATTGTACTATCACTAAAGCTCAAGTTAATTTAACTACTGAAAATAAATGTCCATAATGCTCAAAAATATAATTTTTATTTTATACATAAAACATTCAAAGTACAGATGGTGCCATCTTAGAAATTTTATTGGCTGTCGGTTCTCAAAGATGGATGATGAACACGCCATCTCTGTGAGTGTGAGAAAAACAGTGTGTTGTTTCATGTAAAACACGATCTCAGGAGCTGGATGAGGAACACGCCATCTCTGTGAGTGTGAGAAAAACAGTGTGTTGTTTCATGTAAAACACGATCTCAGGAGCTGGATGAGGAACACGCCATCTCTGTGAGTGTGAGAAAAATTATGTTTCATGTAAAATTAATATTTTCCAATAAGAAAGTTAGGTAAAATTAATATTTTTCAATCAGAAAGTTAAGTAAAATTAATATTTTCCAATAAGAAAGTTAGGTAAAATTAATATTTTTCAATAAGAAAGTTAGGTAAAATTAATATTTTCCAATAAGAAAGTTAGGTAAAATTAATATTTTC
>NW_013670807.1:73428-74620 GCF_000517525.1 Limulus polyphemus | reverse complement strand
CCAGTAAGAAAGTTAGGTAAAATTAATATTTTCCAACAAGAAAGTTAGGTAAAATTAATATTTTCCAACAAGAAAGTTAGGTAAAATTAATATTTTCCAACAAGAAAGTTAGGTAAAATTAATATTTTCCAACAAGAAACTCTATGTATATTATAAATGATGTTTTCTAGAGTTATCTGTTCAATTTAAACATCAAATTAATAACTTATTTATATACCGTTTACTTCCGTTGGGTCTACATATTGCATCTAATTAAGTATTTCAATGGTTTTAATTGTTATAACATTCAATGCAGATCAAAAAAGGTTGATATGTAAAATACGCAGGGTATCTCAACAGTAATTACCGTGATTGATTGCAATGTTGATGATATTTGATATTTATAGTCTGTTGTGTATGACTCGTATGTTAATAGGAACCCTGTAATAAGTCCATTCAGAAATCAACAGTTGGTACACAATAGTTTCTAAAAAGCTGTTGGGACTTTAGAGACCAATGGGTTATCGACAGTGTATTCCAATATTTATCCCTAACCCACGTGATAACCGATAGAAAGATTCTCCCAAGTAAATGTCAATTTAGGCCTCACAAGAAGTTAACACGTTGCGTTGCTTCAAGGATATGGGTTAACAGTTCATCAGTCACCTGACTCGTTCTTTATCGTCAACTTTTCTTATGATTAATTAGAGTTTATTATAATAAGGTTAACCTTTCATTAGGCTTAATTGGAGCTGAATCATGTTTTTTTTACTTATCCATTTCATTATATTTAGCTTGGCTATACGTTACCAAAATTTGTGGCTTATAGTACAACTTATGATAAATGTGTGTTTGTTTTATAGCCAAGCCACATTGGGCTATGTGCTGTGTCAACCGCGGGGAGTCGTACCCCGAACTATAGCGTTGTAACTCGGTAGACTTACCGCTGTATGATAAGATATAAATATATAGAAATTATTCGTTTTTTAACAACACCCCCAAATCTGTTTTTCAAGAATTATCTCGTATATTGAGAACGAAACTAAGTAAGTAGTTATCCGAAATAATGACCCCCCAGTAGCACAGCGGTAAGTCTGCGGACTTACAACGCTAGAATCCGGGTTTCGATACCCGTGGTGGGCAGATAGCCCATTGTGTAGCTTTGTACTTAACTTCAAAAACAAACAATCTGAAATAATTATAACCAAAAAAC
>NW_013670807.1:69913-72428 GCF_000517525.1 Limulus polyphemus | reverse complement strand
ATTATAACTTTTTTTTGGGGGGGTAGTATATGGAGGGGCTACTTATGATTAACCGGTTGATTCTAACAACTAAGACTAATTACATCATTTTTGCTCTGCTGAGGATTTGCGTCAGAATTTTCCAGACATTCGGCTTCAGGGTTAATGTATTAGGGAATTTACAAACTGAGCTGTTCCTTAGGTGCAGATGAGTTAAACGGCTTGGTCAGAGACCCCTAGGGTTTACTTATAAAACTACTGACCGGAAGGGATTTATCTAGTCAGCAGTTTTATTTGGTTTTAAAACTGAACGGCTGAAATGTCGCGATTCGAAACTTGTACCTTTAGACTGCAGCCCAGGACGCTAATCACCAAGCTCTTCTGACTGAAAAATAAAAACTAACCAAATTAGGTATTTTCTTGTTACCTTGGCCTCTGTTTTTCTTTTCTTTTTCACTAGTTAGCGTAAGATCATTCGTTGTTTAACGTGACAGTTTTGTTTATATTTTGATTTTGGTTTCATTATGGTTTCTTCACCAAGATCATTTTGTCTTTGGATCGTCACCAACTTGCTCGAAGTCGCCCAAATCTAACAAAGAAAGATTTACATGTTACGTGAACAGCATAATTATCAATTATGTCGCTGGATTTAAAGACATCTTTGATCTTAATACAGATTACCGTAGACCGTTTGAAAGCCCTTCTTTTTACGTAACCAGAGCTTCGAGGTAAACCTTACAATATCAGCCAACGTGATGTAATAAACGTACGTCCTAGAGCTACAGCGTAAATCTGCCATTTACAGACAATACTTTCTTGAACAATTATATAAACCACAATAGAAATAAACCTATCTCTGTAAGCACTGAATCATACTGATGACCTATTGTAAAACAATTACACATTATTTGTTTTTATTTAAGAATAACATTATTACATTTATAAAATGTTAATGAAAACCGATAAACAATGTTTCACTAATTGAAATATGAAAAAAAACGAAGTCAAGTCATGAGAAGATAAAAATATAATTATGAATACAATCAGAGCACGAGAAACATGTTTTGATGTGAATATATCTATAACAGTCACTTAATCAAGACCAATTATATCTCTGGGCTAAGGACATAATTTCAAAATAAATAAACTATAATTCAAGGTGATTTTATTTTAAGATGTTTATGTAGTATAAGAAAACTCGACCATTATTTATCAAGCTAATACTAGTCACTAACCCTGATAATGGAAACTGTTTTATCGAAACTATTTGGCTGAAATAACTAATGAATATTTCATCTTTCATTGTGCCAAAAAAAAAACATCGTTTTTATTTTTTTACTCTTAATAAATTTGTTTGTTTGAAGTTAAGCACAAAGCCACACAATGAGCTATCCGTGCTCTGCTCACCACGGGTATCGAAACCCGGTTTCAAGCGTTGTAAGTCTTTATCTAACCCATTTCGTAGCATCACAGGTTACTCTTCAATATAAAATATTGTTTTGAATAACCTTGAATGTTCTTTGAAAGGTATCCACGTTGTAACAACTTTCAAAGAATAGTTAAGGTTATTCAAAATAAACTTATATAAATAGTTTATAGTTACGATAAACCAAATATCAGGAAATAAGTAAGCTTTTAAGAAACCTTCGTTTAGATTCAAAACTCATAGTGTTTGAGATACATGTATAATAAGTCATCGAAACATTTATTCTCATTATTTTTAGCACCCTCTTGTGTTAATTCATCAAATTATTGTTCAGATAATTGTATGTCGTTTTTTTTTAATTCATCAAAAAATAGTTCAAGACGTTATCTTTTAGATTGTTTTATTAGGACTTACAACTTTTACAGTAAGGGGGATTATTTTTTTTTAGAATGGGTACGACGTTTCGCTCACTGATGTGATCATTCTCGCGCACACAAATTTTAACGGTCTTCTTTAGCGTTAAAACTTGTGAACTTAAGAATGATCGCACCAGTGAAACGTCATACCCATTCTAAAAAAATAATCCCCCTTACTGTAAAAGTTGTAATAAAATAATACTTATAATCAGTAAGTAAAGTCAAAACGAAAATATTTTTGATATTGTTATGTAAAATATTATTTATGCGGTTTACTCACATTATAATTCAAACAATGTTTTTGATTGAATATTTGAACGTATATTGATACACACACAGTCTTGGCATGTTAACATTGTTGTTGCTTCAAATTATATGATATAACAATGTGTAAGTTTTGTTTCCCCTTCTTTTTTTAAAAGGGTGTTATAGATATTTTAACCATATTTAGGGTAGACAAAATAAACTCAGGAACCGTTCTTGTATTTCTGAGGAACAATTTTTAGTAAGAGAGTTGAACTTGATAAAAAAAAAACAAAAAACATTGATTTTTACTGTTTTGTAATGTGCATTATTTCTTTGAAATGACTGTTATTGTTTTCTTAGTACCAACTACAACGGGCTATCTGGACTCTGTCGTTTGCGAGGAACTGGACCTCAGATTTTAGCATTGTATGACCGCAAACCTACCGCT
>NW_013670807.1:66333-69129 GCF_000517525.1 Limulus polyphemus | reverse complement strand
AACAAAGGTATCACTATCTTATCTACTTACATTAAAGCTACATCTGTATGATATACTATTGAACAATCATAAGGTATCACTATCTTATCTACTTACATTAAAGCTACATCTGTATGATATACTAATGAACAATCATAAGGTATCACTATCTTATCTACTTACATTAAAGCTACATCTGTATGATATACTAATTGAACAATCATAAGGTATCACTATCTTAGTAGTTAAATTACTGTTATTTCAGAAATAAACTTGTCTGTATACTAAGGATTGTTACTGAAGACTCACTGTTCCTTGAAGTAAATCTCTACTCGAGCTTAACTACAACTGTATGTTAAAGTAGAATAAACAACGACATATTGTTTTTATTTATAAGAAGTCACCCATATCTGTTTGCACATGTGTCATTGAATGTGCAAAATGTGCAGCTACGCTAAGGTCGCTTGATGACTCAGAACTTAAAACACGTAGAGATTTCTAAACTTTCAAGATTCTTAACTCTTAAAACTGCAAATCAATTTATCTATGTCCTTATCTCAGTTGAGGACATAACACAGAAAGTTCAATCTTTTAATGAATTATTCAAGTAGAATTCCCCCCCCTCTAAAAGTTTACAGCAAGGTGTTTATAGCTGTCAGTAGTGTTGTAACGAACAAGTTGGTTCAGAAATAGATGTCATGACTCTGTTCATCGAATATCTGACTAAATTAAATGCTTAATACTGTAACCAAACATTACAATTAAGAGCACGGTGTTGCTTAACCGATGGAGAAATTAAAAAAGAAAAAGAAACTTATTTTTACAGAACAACTCAATGGCTTCTAACGCTAAAAATCAGTGTTTGATCCCTGCGGTTGTTACTGCTCGAATAAGCTCATTTTTTTTTTGAAGCTTCGAGTCAAAACAAGAATAACAAGATAATGATGCATGTAATAGACCAAGTAACCAAATGACAATGGAGGTCTTGAGGTATTTATTGACTGACGTGCCAAAGAAATGAGGTAATGTAGTTTTTCGAAGACATGGCAGCTGAAACACATGTTCTCATGTGACTAGGCTCAATTATTTTATGCCCACCCTTTCGATTCGTAAGAGTGGACTCAGTTACCTTCGGTAAGGGGATAAAAGTGCTAGATTGGGATGATCACCATCAGGCGCGCACGATTCCCTGACCCCGGGTCAAATGATTCTCGAGAGACCGGAAGCTGTATTCGATTATTTTAACCTTGATATGTCTGAACTGGAGAACCTTGTGGACTTGCTCCAATCAGCTTTCAGGAGCAAACTGGTAAGTCGAGGGCGCTCACTAGAACAAGAGAGCCGATAAATAGCGAATACCAAATAAATTGGCTATGCTTTTTAGATTGTTATTTATTTCTGTTATTTATGTCAGCTGTCAGAAAAAACAGAAAGATTTACAACAATTACTAGAAATGTAGAGAAACATTTATGTGCGATTCTGTTGTTGTTGTTTTTTTAACTTTCACATTCTGCTGTAACATGTCTGTCATTACCTTTCAAAAGCACAATCGTGTTTTATTAGTGGCCATTCAACAATATGACAGGAGAAAAACAAAGAAATTCAGTAAACGAAAATTACCGACCTATAGTTGGCATAAATTTTCTACACAAGTTTTTATTTTTTCAAATTTTGCCTTTTTTTTTTCTATTTATAAAAATAAAATAAAGAAATAGTTAAAAATTGGAGTATTTAAATTTTCAACCTAGGAAAAATACCACGTGAGTGGATTTTTCTTTTTTGATACAAAGAATTCCCACGAACGTGTCTTTATGCAACACCTTAACGGCTTTCAGCAACCAATAGGAAGACACAAATTTCTTGCACATGCGCAATAATAAGAGTCAGGAAGATGAGGTATCTGAGCGAACACGACAACTTTCACATCTAATCACTTCTCTACGGAGGATTACTATAATACCATACACAAATTGCATTAAGATGGTTTTATAACAAAAAAATAACTTATTTAAATATCGAATTAATAAACATTAAAATTTTTATGTACAAAACATTTAAATTACGTTATATATAGATTCTTAAATGGAATTTTTTATAATTAACAGTTCGCACACTACACTGCTAACTGCATTATAACCAAACAGAAAAAAAAAACATGGTTTGCTGGTTAGGGCGCTCAACTCGCATCCTGTGGGTCGCGGGTTCGAATACACGTCACCGAACATCCTCGCCATTTCAGCTTAGGGACAATATAATCTGACGGTTAATCTCATTATTCGTTAGTAAAAGACTAGCCCAAGAGTTGGCGAGGGGTGTTTTGGACTAGTTGTCTTCCTCTAGACTATCGTTTCTAAATTAGAGCCAGCTGGTACAGATAACACTCGAGTAGCTTAGCACGAAATTGAAACTAAACTAAAAGAAAAAAAAAAAGGCATTTAATGCCCTTTAAGAATTAGCTTATTGTGGGTTCTAGGGTTCTGGGCAACAGTTTGGGTTAGTTATTGTTGGTTATCGGTTCTGGGTAACAGTTTGGGTTACGTTATTGTTGGTTCTAGGGTTCTGGGCAACAGTTTGGGTTAGTTATTGTTGGTTATCGGTTCTGGGTAACAGTTTGGGTTACGTTATTGTTGGTAATAGGTTCTGGGCAACAGTTTGGGTTAGTTATTGTTGGTTATCGGTTCTGGGTAACAGTTTGGGTTACGTTATTGTTGGTTCTAGGGTTCTGGGCAACAGTTTGGGTTAGTTATTGTTGGTTATCGGTTCTGGGTAACAGTTTGGGTTACGTTATTGTTGGTAATAGGTTCTGGGTAACAGTT
>NW_013670807.1:64833-65637 GCF_000517525.1 Limulus polyphemus | reverse complement strand
GGGTTAAGTTATTGTTGGTTATAGGTTGTGGGTAACAGTTTGGGTTAAGTTATTGTTGGTTATAGGTTGTGGGTAACAGTTTGGGTTAAGTTATTGTTGGTTATAGGTTGTGGGTGACAGTTTTGGGTTAAGTTATTGTAGGTGATAGATTGTGGGTAACAGTTTGGGTTAAGTTATTGTTGGTTATAGGTGTGGGTAACAGTTTGGGTTAAGTTATTGTAGGTGATAGATTGTGGGTGACAGTTTGGGTTAAAGTTATTGTTGGTTATAGGTTGTGGGTAACAGTTTAGTTTAAGTTATTGTTGGTTATAGGTTGTGGGTAACAGTTTGGGTTAAGTTATTGTTGGTTATAGGTTGTGGGTGACAGTTTGGGTTAAGTTATTGTTGGTTATAGGTTGTGGGTGACAGTTTAGGTTAAGTTATTGTAGGTGATAGATTGTGGGTAACAGTTTGGGTTAAGTTATTGTAGGTGATAGATTGTGGGTAACAGTTTGGGTTAAGTTATTGTAGGTGATAGATTGTGGGTAACAGTTTGGGTTAAGTTATTGTTTGTTATAGGTCTGGGTAACATTTTGGGTTAAGTTATTGTTGGTTATAGGTCTGGGTAACAGTTTGGATTAAGATGGTTTAATTGAATGTTGTGGCTAGTAGCTACACGATTATCTTAATGTTGCAAAGGGTGACGACCTATTCCACAAAATGTTAACAATAACTAATGTGAAACACTGGTGAGGTACGATACCACCACATAGAATGTTAACAATAACTAATGTGAAACACTGGTGAGGTACGATACCACCACAT
>NW_013670807.1:61339-63833 GCF_000517525.1 Limulus polyphemus | reverse complement strand
ACAGAATGTTAACAATAACTAATGTAAAACACTCGTGAGGTACGATACCACCACACAGAATGTTAACAATAACTAATGTGAAACACTGGTGAGGTACGATACAACCACATTGAATGTTAACAATAACTAATGTGAAACACTGGTGAGGCACGATACCACCACACAGAATGTTAACAATAACTAATATAAAACACTGGTGAGGTACGATACCACCACACAGAATGTTAACAATAACTAATGTGAAACACTGGTGAGGTACGATAGCACCACACAGAATGTTAACAATAACTAATGTAAAACACTCGTGAGGTACGATACCACCACACAGAATGTTAACAATAACTAATGTAAAACACTCGTGAGGTACGATACCACCACACAGAATGTTAACAATAACTAATGTGAAACACTGGTGAGGTACGATACCACCACATGGAATGTTAACAGTAACTAATGTGAAACACTGGTGAGGTACGATACAACCACACAGAATGTTAACAATAACTAACATGAAACACTGTTGTATCTAACTAAAAATTTCATACACGTAATCAGTGTTATCTCTTCACATAATGTTTAGTGTTATATCAAACTGAAAATTGCACACACGTAATCAATGTTAAGTCTTCACATAATGTTTAGTATTATATACAACTGAAACATTAATATATTTAATGAGTTTTATCTCTTCCCATAATATACCTTGTTATATCATTTAATATTACCTTAAATATAACATATTTCAAGTTATGGGATCATTGATTATCATTCAATTATCATCCAATGTTGGATCATTTAACTCTGGTCACGCTTTTCCCTGTTTTTGGATCATTTAACTCTTTTCATGCCTTTCTCTTTTTTTTTTATCATTTAATTCTTTTCACGCTTTTCCCTTTTTTGGGATCATTTAACTCTTTTCATGCTTTTCTCTTTTTTGGATCATTTAACTCTTTTCATGCTTTTCTCCTTTTTTGTATCATTTAACTCTTTTCATGCTTTTCCCTGTTTTTGGATCATTTAACTCTTTTCATGCTTTTCTCTTTTTTTTGGATCATTTAACTCTTTTCACGCTTTTCCTTTTTTTTGGATCATTTAACTCTTTTCATGCTTTTCCCTGTTTTTGGATCATTTAGCTCTTTTCACGCTTTTCCCTTTTTTTGGATCATTTAACTCTTTTCATTCTTTTTCCTTTTTTGGATCATTTAACCCTTTTCCTGCTTTTATATTTTTTTGGATCATTTAACTCTTTTCACGCTTTTCCTTTTTTGGATCATTTAACTCTTTTCATGCTTTTCCTTGTTTTTGGATCATTTAACTCTTTTCACGCTTTTCCCCTTTTTTACATTGATGGTTGTTGTATTATCTATGAATATTAAATCTACCTAATCAAAGTTCTTTCTTCTCCTTAGTCCTGTAAAAACCGGCGAGTTCCGTTAATTATATTCATTATAATTATTATAGTTTAAGACAGTCACTCTAAGTGAAGGTTGTATTTATATGTGGTATATAATATACAAACTTATAACCTTACACGAATCTACTTTATAGTAAATGTTTTATTCCCTTCTTATCTTTAGATCAATGTGAGTAAAGAATCAAAATGATTGAACTCTTATGGTAGCCAATTACCATCAATTACGGAAGTTTCTTTTCACAGGAAGTAAATTTGTTGTTTCAAAGAAACGGCACGTTAAATTTATTAACACAGTTGACCGCTTCTTGAAATAAAAAAGAACATTTTTATACCTGATAAGTACTTGCCCCAGGTGTTCTCCTTGCCGCAGGATTGGTAAGAAAACTCAACAGTCGAAACACGCAAGCTTAAGCGGTGAAAGTCAAGCCATAAAACTGCGCAAGCGCAGGCTTAGGAACCATCAGTACAAACCGAAACTTCAAAACTGTGCAACAGTAACAATATTATTCACACAAGTTTTTTTTTTACCAGTTGTTTTGTTTATTGTGTTCACAGCGTTTCACCAGGTTTACTTGGCATCATGAGGTGAGGTACAAGAACTGACGTCTCACTTCAAAGTGTCTCCAATTGTATAAATTTAATCTTCAAAATTCTGCAATTTGCATGAAAATAGTAAATGTTTAGCTAAACTAAGTTTATAACAAAGTATCTGTCTTCATTCGACAACAGATCCACTCAATTTTCTACGTACCGAAGCTTCCCTCGTTTTAAAGTATCTATATAATACTTCACATCTGTATGCAAAGGATTAACTTAAAAAAATGGCCACAGTGTTGAGACGAAAAGGCCTATGAAATAATTATTGATGAAATATCGTTTAAAGTGATTAAAACCTATCCTCGCGAAGAGTGTAAATATAATAATACTTAAGCAGCACTCATAGTTGTGTACTGTTGGTATTACAAGTATGCAACAATACCTAGAGATATGTATTGTAAATATGATAATAATTAATCAACAATACCTATAGATATGTATTGTAAATATGATAATAATTAATCAACAATACCTATAGATATG
>NW_013670807.1:58108-60637 GCF_000517525.1 Limulus polyphemus | reverse complement strand
AGAGATATGTATTGTAAATATGATAATAATTAATCAACAATACCTATAGATATGTATTGTAAATATGATAATAATTAATCAACAATGCCTATAGATATGTATTGTAAATATGATAATAATTAATCAACAATACCTATTGATATGTATTGTAAATATGATAATAATTAATCAACAATACCTATAGATATGTATTGTAAATATGATAATAATTAATCAACAATACTTATTGATATGTATTGTAAATATGATAATAATTAATCAACAATACCTATTGATATGTATTGTAAATCTATTAGTAATAGAAAACAAAAACAAACACTTTCACATGAATATGATAAAATAAACATTTTCAGTCTTGTTGTTTGTACGACAGAGTTTTCTATCGGATTCTTTGATGAAAGGGCCGAGTATCAATGAATGATTGACGTAAGTTAACATCGAATCAAATCAATGAATGATTGACGTAAGATAACATCGAATCAAATCAATGAATGATTGACGTAAGTTAACATCGAATCAAATCAATGAATGATTGACATAAGATAACATCGAATCAAATAAATGAATGATTGACGTAAGTTAACAACGAATCAGATCAATGAATGATTGACGTAAGTTAACATCGAATCAAATCAATGAATGATTGACGTAAGTTAACATCGAATCAAATCAATGAATGATTGACGTAAGTTAACATCGAATCAGAGATCAATGAATGATTGACGTAAGTTAACAACGAATCAAATCAATGGTAGAAGACGATCTATTACAAATTGATTAGCAAGAATAACCAAATTTCTAGAAAACAGAAAATAAATTATCATTATTTTGTATTAACACGCAACATATAACTCTTACCTGTTAAAGCTAAATACATTTGAGAAGATCTGCCCTCTGGTGGGCATTCCTGTTTAATCGAAGTTTCCACAAAATTCACAAGTTTCATGCGTGCCTCAAGAGTCCGACGTGACTTTGTTGGATACCGTTCAGATTTTAAAGGTTTTTATTCTATTCTCAGCATATAAACGATACTAACAATTTTGAAAGTTTTTGGCATGCTGTTTGCAGGTATATCTTGGGTGTGATGCTTATATGGTAATGACTAAGGTTTAACGTAAAATAAGTCACGGAAGGAAGTAATCGTATAGTTAAGCTGCAAAGTTAATGACGTCAGTGATGCTTATATGGTAATGACTAAGGTTTAACGTAAAATAAGTCACGGAAGGAAGTAATCGTACAGTTAAGCTGCAAAGTTAATGACGTCAGAAAGTAATCGTACAGTTAAGCTGCAAAGTTAATGACGTCAGAAAGTAATTGTACAGTTAAGCTGCAAAGTTAATGACGTCAGAAAGTAATTGTACAGTTAAGCTGAAAAGTTAATGAAGTCAGAAAGTAATCGTACAGTTAAGCTGCAAAGTGAATGACGTCAGAAAGTAATCGTACAGTTAAGCTGCAAAGTTAATGACGTCAGAAAGTAATCGTACAGTTAAGCTGCAAAGTTAATGACGTCAGAAAGTAATCGTACAGTTAAGCTGCAAAGTGAATGACGTCAGAAAGTAATCGTACAGTTAAGCTGCAAAGTTAATGACGTCAGAAAGTAATCGTACAGTTAAGTTGCAAAGTTAATGACGTCAGAAAGAGAAAGTTGTTACAAACCAACAGACGTTCCCCTGGATTCTAGGAAGGCATGATACAATTTACATTAAACAGAAATTATGTTTAATCTGAAGATCAAATGAGACACGAAAACTGTTATTTTTACCTGAAAACCACACGAGATATTCAAAATGTCTGTCTTGTTGTTGTTTAAGGCTAAAGTAATGGAAGTCGACGCCCCAGTTGCACAGCGATAAGTCTGCTGGCTTATAACGCTATAAGTCGGGTTTAGATACCCGTGATGGGCACAGCAAATATATATATACCATTATGTAGCTTCATGCCAAGCAACAATGTAAGGAAGAACGCCGAAAACACGTTACATTAATAACAAAATGGGTTAAGAATTAAAACATGGGTCCTAAAGATCTAACAAAATACAACGGGGTGAATCATACACTGAAATAAATTCTGTCTTTATGGAAATTAGAAGAACATACAGCAAAAAATTGAATTCATAAGAAATGATGGCCAACAAGCCATTGTTAGGATACAGAAACTAAACATCTGACTTTTTACAAAACCATCAGAGAAAAATAACTAAAGATGTGATTGTTTACAGGATACTCAGGGACAACAGCTAAAATGTGATTGTTTACAGGATATTCAGGGACAACAGCTAAAGATCTGAGTGTTTACAGGATACTCAGAGACAACAGCTAAAGATGTGATTGTTTACAGGATATTCAGGGACAACAGCTAAAGATCTGAGTGTTTACAGGATACTCAGGGACAACAGCTAAAGATGTGATTGTTTACAGGATACTCAGGGACAACAGCTAAAATGTGATTGTTTACAGGATACTCAGGGACAGCAGCTAAAGATGTGATTGTTTACAGAATACTCAGGGACAACAGCTAAAGATGTGATTG
>NW_013670807.1:55741-57473 GCF_000517525.1 Limulus polyphemus | reverse complement strand
GGAAGTTAAATATAAAGAAGTGATTGGTCACTCAGGTCAGTAGGACCCTGCTTGTTAAATTTATCTATCTGAAGGAAGTTAAATATAAAGAAGTGATTGGTCACTCAGTTCAGTAGGATCCTGCTTATTAAACTGATCTCTCTGAAGGGAGTTAAATATAAAGAAGTGATTGGTCACTCAGGTCAGTAGGATCCTGCTTGTTAAACTGATCTCTCTGAAGGGAGTTAAATATAAAGAAGTGATTGGTCACTCAGGTCATTAGAACCCTGCTTGTTAAACTGATCTCTCTGAAGGGAGTTAAATATAAAGAAGTGATTGGTCACTCAGGTCAGTAGGATCCTGCCTGTTAAATTGATCTCTCTGAAGGAAGTTAAATATAAAGAAGTGATTGGTCACTCAGGTCAGTATGACCCTGCTTGCTAAATTTATCTCTCTGAAGGAAGTTAAATATAAAGAAGTGATTGGTCACTCAGGTCAGTAAGAAAGTTTAACAAGCAGGGAGCTTCTTCAAGGTAATTCACGCGCTCACAATCAAAATATCTGAGCATTTGTATCAATGTATTGTAGGTTGTATTCTTTTTTAACCCCAGGGTTTACAAAGAAGCAAGTTTAAAACAACCATGATATAATACTGTTTTACTTATGACGCGATGTGCTGGTTTTCTGTTGTTGTTTAAAGAAACTTTAAGAAAATTAAATATTTCCTCATACTAATTAATGACTATAACTTTTTTTTAAGATTATTTTTTTTACAGGCAATCTTAGTTCGATCAAAACCACGAACAAAAAATTATCAACAATAATTACAAATAAATGATATTAGGCTGTTCACAAAGTAGTTGTAATTTCCCGCTTCGACCAGGCAAAGTACAAACAGTTATTAGTGGGTCAGCGGCAAGTTTATGGACTTGAACGTGAAAATCCGGCGTTCGATTCCATGTGGTGGACAGAGCACAAATGGCCTACTGCTGAAGATGAAAGAAAGGAACCAACTAGTTAGATACAAACCTAGGAAAACAAACGTTGTAGAGATTGAGGAATGGATGGAAGGGATGAGATAATTTTACTGAAACATAAACACTCATGTAGCTCTCAGTATCGTTGAGTTATTCAAACTTCTCGCGCTCTAACAAGCGTGACTAACTGTAACATGTGTACTCGACGTAATAACATTTCATGAAAACTTATGTCATCTGAATGTAACACTAACACAAGTAAAATTGGTTACAGCCTCGGGGTGTAATAACAACCAGAAGCGCTCTCTCAAGGGGAGAAAAAAACGTACCCCAGAAAATGAGATGTAGTTTCTTAAAGTCACCCTGAAGAGATTGTTACAGTGAGGGTAATAAGTCGGAAAGAGAGTCACATAGTGACTAAAGTAAGTCATAAAGAAAGTCACATAATGTCCATACTAGAGCAGAAAGAGGGGTTGTTACAGTGACAATAATAAGGTAGAAAGAGAGTCACAAAGTGACTAAAGTAAGTCCTAAAGAAAGTCACAGAGTGACTAAAGTAAGTCATAAAGAAAGTCACGTAATGACCATACTAGAGCAGAAAGAGGGGTTGTTACAGTGACACTAATAAGGCAGAAAGAGAGTCACAAAGTGACTAAAGTAAGTCATAAAGAAAGTCACATAATGTCCATACTAGAGCAGAAAGAGAGGTTATTACAGTGACAATATTAAGGCAGAAAGAGAGTCACAAAGTGACTAAAGTAAGTCATAAAGAAAGT
>NW_013670807.1:45147-55468 GCF_000517525.1 Limulus polyphemus | reverse complement strand
ATAGTGACTAAAGTAAGTCATAAAGAAAGTCACATAATGACAATACTAGAGCAGAAAGAGAGGTTGTTACAGTGACAGTAATAAGGCAGAAAGAGAGTCACAAAGTGACTAAAGTAAGTCATAAAGAAAGTCACATAATGACAATACTAGAGCAGAAAGAGAGGTTGTTACAGTGACAGTAATAAGGCAGAAAGAGAGTCACAAAGTGACTAAAGTAAGTCATAAAGAAAGTCACATAATGTCCATACTAGAGCAGAAAGAGAGGTTATTACAGTGACAATATTAAGGCAGAAAGAGAGTCACAAAGTGACTAAAGTAAGTCATAAAGAAAGTCACATAATGTCCATACTAGAGCAGAAAGAGAGGTTGTTACAGTGACAGTAATAAGGCAGAAAGAGAGTTACATAGTGACTAAAGTAAGTCATAAAGAAAGTCACATAATGTCCATACTAGAGCAGAAAGAGAGGTTGTTACAGTGACAGTAATAAGGCAGAAAGAGAGTCACAAAGTGACTAAAGTAAGTCATAAAGAAAGTCACATAATGACAATACTAGAGCAGAAAGAGAGGTTGTTACAGTGACAGTAATAAGGCAGAAAGAGAGTCACAAAGTGACTAAAGTAAGTCATAAAGAGAGTCACAGGGTGACTAAAGTAAGTCATAAATAAAGTCACATAATGACCATACCAGGGCAGAAAGAGAGATTGTTACAGTGACAGTAATAAGGCAGAAAGAGAGTCACGTAATGACCATATTAGGGCAGAAAGAGAGGTTGTTACAGTGACAGTAATAAGGCGGAAAGAGAGTCACATAGTGACTAAAGTAAGTCATAAAGAAAGTCTATAATAAGGAATAAAGTGACTATATTAAAGCAGAAAGAGAGATTGTCACAGTGACTCTAATAAGACTAAACGAGAGTCATATAGTGACTATAGTAAGTCATAAAGAGAGTCATATAATGACTTTAATAAGTGATAAAGAGTCAAATAATGACTATAATAAGGAATAAAGTGACTATAATAAAGCAGAAAGAGAGACTGTCACAGTGACTCTAATAAGACAATAAGACATAATGACAATAATAAGACTAAAAGAGAGTCATATAGTGACTATAGTAAGTCATAAAAAGAATCACATAATGACAATAATAAGGCATAGAGTCACATAGTAACTACAATAATGTAGAAAGAGAGTCACACAGTGACTATGATAATGTAGAAAGAGAGTCACACAGTGACTATGATAAGGTAAAAAGAGAGTCACACAGTGACTATGATAAGGTAGAAGAGAGTCACACAGTGACTATGATAAGGTAGAAAGAGAGTCACACAGTGACTATGATAAGGTATAAGAGACTCACATAATGACTAGAATAATGTAGAAAGAGAGTCACATACTGACTATGATAAGGTAGAAAGAGAGTCACACAGTGACTATGATAAGGTATATGATACAATTTCGATGTTGTATGTTTTAAAATGATAACTTGTATCTGCTCAGATGTGTTGGAAAATCAGCACAACATACAACAGAAGTCATGCAAACAATATAACTGGTCTTATAATATTATTGTTACATATTGCAGTAACTATTGTTGACTCCACACAATGTTAACTTTTCATTTTTTTATTATTAGATTAATAGCATTCTAAGCTACGCTAACAAGCTTATCACATTTTTTTATTTGCTGTTTCTAACGTCAAATAAGCATTTTAGAAACTTTATTTTAAAACTTCTGTAAGTTTTACCGTAAGGAAGCACGGTCTAACAAATCCAAGACATATTATTCTTCGTTTTAGTTAAACAAGTCTGACAGTACCTAACTATTATATGCGATTTTCCTCGCATCTTATTGAAGAAAAGGCTATAAGCGTACGAGGAAAATTAGTGTAAATTCCCCATTGATCAGAGCTGAAGCGTTCTTGTAGTTAAGCGGAATACTCAGTTTCAGACAGGTCAGAACAGACACAAAAAAATTACGCGGGAAATCCCGCCGAAGAAGCCTTGAACTGGAAACGTTTTTAGATCTTTTGTTTTAAAACCTCTTCGGTGTAGTTTCGCAGCGTTCTGTACTGCCTAAACTCGTCAACATACAAGAAATCCTAACAGTAATAAATACTGACTGTTTCACTGTTCTGTTTTATGTATTTGTACTTTAATGGTTTGTCAATCCTTCCTTGGCTTCGCACTGGTAAAGGTGCTGCGACAGGCCTCCATAATTCGAGGGAGGAGAACAGTGGCAAATTCCTCTAGCGTGTAAATAAATACTTTTTTTTCTTTTTTTTTAAGAGTCACATCTAATTCATTTATTGATATCTTTGAAATGATAACAATAAAATTTCAGTTTAACCATACATATTATCAATATCATCTTATAAAAAAACGCAAGTTAAAATGAACAAGATGGGGTGAAAAGTTTAAACCTTAACTTTCCAGAACTTATTTTAGTTACTTTAACCAAAGAAAAGTCCAAGGACTTAATTTGTTTTGTTTTTTGGCAGATACTGGATGAAATAACACTAAGAGAACCGGTGAATATTAATAAATGCTTCATTATTCTGTTACAGACTTCTGAACAAATCTTGAGACAAAAAGTCCATACCACGACTGTTTTATATTTCCAGTTTAAGGCCGGAATGCTATACAATTTCTGTTTTAAACTTATTGTTCAAGGGCTAACTCCAAAACTGTCATATTGTTTAAGGCCGGAAGGCTATACAATTTCTGTTTTAAACTTGTTGTTTAAGGGCTAACTCCAAAACTGTCATATTGTTTAAGGCCGGAAGGCTATACAATTTCTGTTTTAAACTTATTGTTAAGGGCTAACTCCAAAACTGTCATATTGTTTAAGGCCGGAAGGCTATGCAATTATCCGTTTTAAACTTATTGTTTAAGGGCTGTTTAACTTATTGTTTAACTGTCATATTGTTTAAGGCCGGAAGGCTATACAATTTCTGTTTTAAACTTATTGTTTAAGGGCTAACTCCAAAACTGTCATATTGTTTAAGGCCGGAAGGCTATACAATTTCTGTTTTAAACTTATTGTTTAAGGGCTAACTCTAAAACTGTCATATTGTTTAAGGACTAATATCTCCAAAACTGTCATATTCTTTAAGAGCTAACTCCAAAACTGTCATATTCTGTAAGGGCTAACTCCAAAACTGTCATATTCTTTAAGGGCTAACTCCAAAACTGTCATATTCTTTAAGGACTAACTCCAAAACAATCATATTATTTAAGGACTAACTCCAAAACTGTTATATTATTTAAGGACTAATTCCAAAACTGTCATATTGTTTAAGGGCTAACTCCAAAACTGTCATATTGTTTAAGGGCTAACTCCAAAACTGTCATATTGTTTAAGGGCTAACTCCAAAACTGTCATATTGTTTAAGGACTAACTCCAAAACTGTTATATTATTTAAGGACTAATTCCAAAACTGTCATGTTGTTTAAGGGCTAAATCCAAAACTGTCATACTGTTTAAGAGCTAACTCCAAAATCATGAACTGCTTTAAATATGTATATTGCTTCAGGCCTAGCTTCCAAACCCGTCATAGTATTAATAACTTATTGAATCAGAGCTGGCTCCAAAACTACTATGGTATCACTAATATATTGTTTTAGGGCTAACTACAAAATTGTCATAGTGATAACAATATATGATCAGGGTTAACTGCAAAACCGCCATACAATAATAACATATCATGTTAGGACTAACTCTAAAATAACGTAATAAATTTAGATATTTTTTTGAATGGTAACAGGTTTTTTTAAACGTATGTGTATAAGATACGAAGATTTATATCAAATTCCTTGCTCAGCGAACAACGGAAATTAGGTAAGTTTTATATGGAAGTGTTTGATTCAGGAATAAATTTGGAACATGCACAAACACAGTGTGAATTCCCATCAGAATCTATTAAAAAAAACCACTAATTCAAAGTCATAAAAACATCACTGGTGTGTGTGACAACTATTACTTATAATGATGGACACCTACCGTACCTTCGGGTTTATTTGTTTTCTAATCTTTTAAGCATTCCTTATATAAGTTTAGAAACTTGTCTTAGCTAACGAGATAACACGTTTGAAATTTATGTCTACAAAATGATTAAACCCTAATTTAAAATGGGATTTTTTTTTTAGCGCAAGGATACTTGGTTTATAAGTCCCTAATTTAGAAGTGGTATACTACAAGAAAGGCATCACAAACCACCCAGCAAATCAACAAAACGTGCAGGTGACCGTCACGTTACCACTGTTTTTTTGGGGCTAGCGTGTTCGGTGACAGGATTCGAACCCGCGTGCTACGGATTAAAAGTCGAGCGCCCTAATATTTCTCTAAAGTAATTTCCTAGAAGTTGTTATGGAAACATCGAAAATATGCACCAGTTATTCGGACATTCTCCAATAGATCACTCATTGTTACACAAACGAGAATAAATACATTTTCATAAACAAAAACACACAAAGATATACAAAATTGAGTCAATGGATACAAATAAAAACAGTTTATTTGAGCGGTTTTTTTCTTTTCTTTCTTTCTTTCAAGATGATATTATCAGCTATTCAAGTGATTACGTAAGTATCCTGAAGATGGCGTTTTTGAAATACGTTTCGCGATTGGAATCTTCCGGTCTTAACCGAAGCTACTCTCAGCCTTGTGATATAGCGCGTGCTCCTAACAGATTAACTTCATGGTCAGTTTATTCAGTAACCCGTGATTGTCAAAAACAAGTTCTTATATCGAAGCATCACTCAGGTAACCTGTGACCTTGTTACTTTGCTTTGTAATGACTGCTCGACCTTATTCGTTGGTAACATGTGACTTTGTTACTTTCTTTTGTAATGACTACTTTACCTTATTCGCTGGTAACCTGTGACCTTGTTACTTTGTTTTGTAATGATTACTCTACCTTATTCGCTGGTAACCTATGACCTTGTTACTTTGTTTTGTAATGATTACTCTACCTTATTCGTTGGTAACCTATGACCTCGTTATTTGTTTTGTAATGATTACTCTACCTTATTCGCTGGTAACCTATGACCTCGTTATTTGTTTTGTAATGACTACTCTACCTTATTCGCTGGTAACCTGTGACCTTGTTATTTGTTTGTAATGATTACTCTACCTTATTCGCTGGTAACCTATGACCTTGTTACTTTGTTTTGTAATGATTACTCTACCTTATTCGCTGGTAACCTATGACCTTCTTATTTGTTTTGTAATGACTACTCTACCTTATTCGCTGGTAACCTATGACCTTCTTACTTTGTTTTGTAATGACTACTCTACCTTATTCGCTGGTAACCTGTGGCCTTGTTACTTTGTTTTGTAATGACTACTCTACCTTATTCGCTGGTAACCTATGACCTTCTTACTTTGTTTTGTAATGACTATTCTACCTTATTCGCTGTTCGAGTTTTCTTCATACTCTTTGTATTATTTGAACACGGTCAGTTTTAACAGCGAACCTTAACATTTCGTATCTTCAGGACCTAGAAACCTAGTTTTGTAACACCAGTATATTTTGGTAAAGTAAAACGTCTAGTTTGTTTTACTTTATTGTTATATTTATGTATCAAAACAAAGAAAAGAACAATTTACTTGATTAATGTCTTTGTTTAGATTCCTTCCCGTAAAGCTATACAAAGGTTCTCCGAAAACAGCCGTTCTTAATTTTGAACTGATATACTAGAAGGAAAACAGTTATTAAACAGCTTGTACTTTTATTGACCGAGTTATAGGGTTAGACTGCCACTCTTATATCGCACCAATAGTGACACGAACCAGAACCATTGGATTCATAGTACGGGAACACTAATGAAGGCCACACCCCACACAATAATTTAATAACAATTCATTTGTTCCCTTACTTAAAGTATATGACGCATCTGTTCTTATTTTAAAGACTTGCTGTTTGATAGCCTAATTTGTAAGTAGTGCTTTCTGTAGAAAAATTAAGATATCGGAAAGTTCTAGAAAGCTTAAGATATCGAAAGTTCTAGAAAAATTAAGATAGCGGAAGATTCTATAAAAATTAAGATTCAGGAAAGTTCCAGAAATATTAAGATATCGAAAGTTCTAGAAAGATTAAGATAGCGGAAGATTTTATAAAAATTAAGATTCAGGAAAGTTCCAGAAATATTAAGATATCGAAAGTTCTAGAAAGATTAAGATAGCGGAAGATTTTATAAAAATTAAGATTAAGGAAAGTTCCAGAAAGATTAAGATATCGAAAGTTCTAGAAAGATTAAGGAAAGTTCTATAAAGATTAAGATTATAAAACGTTACAAACTAAATCTAATTTAGTAACGTTTTACCTGATAATGACCCGATATTATGGGTCGAAACGTTGCAACAATTAAAATCAGAACTCGTCAAATCTAAAAGTTGCTGTTATTATATTTTCTAATAAATTGTTCAGACCAGTAGGTTTCCTGCCCCTCAATGACACAGCAGTCTGTCTGCGGACTTACAACGCGAGAGGGTGAGTAGAGCACAGGTAGCCCATTGTGTAGTTTTGTGATTAATTTCAAACTAAATATTGAAGAACATTTGGGTTTATGTGACACACAAAACACGACAACATTTATTATAAGGTATACTGAACTTTTTAAACATACTAAAGTATTACACTGATATAAAGAAGTCTAAAACACGTCTTCCTGATGATATATGCATTTGTCTTCATTGTCCCCAAAACACGTCTTCTGATTATATATATATTTGGTTTCTTTGTCCCCAAAGCACGTCTTTCTGATGATATACGTATCTGTCTTCTTTGTCCCCAAAACACGTCTTCCTGATGATATATACATTTGTCTTCATTGTCCACAAAGCACGTCTTTCTGATGATATACGTGTCTGGCTTCTTTGTCCCCAAAACACGTCTCCTGATAATATATATATATTTGACTTCTTTGTCCCCGAAGCACGTCTTCCTGGTGATATACGTGTCTGGCTTCTTTGTCCACAAAACACGTCTTCCTGATAATATAAATATATGACTTCTTTATTGAGATAGTTCTGAATTGTTAAATTTTATTATTAATTATGCATATAACAAAGAAACAAATACTGTAAGAAACAGTTGGTACACAAACCAAGACATTTTGTTTGTGTCCAAGCTTAGCTCAAACATTATTTATGGATGGATTCATCTTTCATATCTTAAATAGTTAAACTGAAAGAAAAAAGACTGCAAAGCAACACAGACAGGTTAAATTTAATTATAATTCACTGGCATGTTATCTTGAAAGGAACGAAGTGCACTCAACAAAAAATGTATTACATAGATATTAAGACACAAAAAAGGAATATTTAAACGGTTTATTTGTAAAATATTTTAACATGAATAGTTTAACAGTTAGATTTAAATTCCTTACAAAAATGACTCGAAATATATTTTATAGTTTGAAATATTCCATGCATTTTTTTAAATGTTGATAATTATATCTTTAGAGTTTTACTAAAATATGTTATAATTTCACAATAACATGACTGTTGCAGCTCAGCTGCAGTTGTATTATCCAGTCCAGTTCTAATTTCAAATGTGAAGTTGTATTTTTTTCTTCAGTTTTATGCTTTATATACCACCTGTTTTAGGCTTAGAAATTATGCAATATGAGTTGTAACTTAACTTGTTTTTTAGACCACCTGTTTTAGGCTTAGACGTTATTAAAGTTGTGTTGTAACTTAAACTGTTTTCTAGACCACCTGTTTTAGGCTTAGACGTTATTAAAGTTGTGTTGTAACTTAAACTGTTTTCTAGTCCATCTATGTTAGGCTTAGACGTTATTAAAGTTGTGTTGTAACTTAAACTGTTTTCTAGACCACCTGTTTTAGGCTTAGACGTTATTAAAGTTGTGTTGTAACTTAAACTGTTTTCTAGACCACCTGTTTTAGGCTTAGACGTTATTAAAGTTTTGTTGTAATTTAAACTGTTTTCTAGACCACCTGTTTTAGGCTTAGACGTTATTAAAGCTGTGTTGTAACTTAAACTGTTTTCTAGCCCATCTATTTTAGGCTTAGACGTTATTAAAGTTTTGTTGTAATTTAAACTGTTTTCTAGACCACCTGTTTTAGGCTTAGACGTTATTAAAGTTGTGTTGTAACTTAAACTGCTTTATTGCCCATCTATTTTAGGCTTAGTTATCATTCATGATGGTTTTTATAACTTAATTAGACAGTATAAAGTATTTAGACAGTATAAATATGTTCAATAACTCAATATATAACTACCCTATTTTACTTAATTATTGACATTTTGTTAATGATAGTTTCAGTGTAACATTAACAAATACAATTTACTGTATCCTAACTTATGTATCTACTGGAATTGCAAATTTTAATGCAATGAACGACAAGCACGCGCAAAGTATACACAATTTACTACCTGGTTAACAGAGGAAAGAGACTGTGAAATGTATTTGGTACAAGGTTACGATCGAATGACTTCAAAAAAATAGTATAAAGAAAATATTGTGAAATATATAAAAAAAATGTCCATACTTCGCTATTCTAACACTTTGTGAATCACAATCTCATCTCTGTGGATGTGCTTAAAGTGACATACTTCTGATTACCAGCTAAACCTTGTAGCTATAGGTTGTGCTGTTAGAAAACGTCTTCGTGAACCATTAAAGTATGACGTGGACCTGAGTAAGTCAAACTTTTGTATATTTTATGCCATGAAATGAATAGGTGGCGCCATTTAAGCGATACAGACATCTTTCGCCATGAACTGTTTTAAATTTTTGAGCATGAAATCAACTACAGTAAATAAAACTGTTACACATTTTACAGTATAAAAGGTATACTTGAAGGCCTGGCATGACCTGGTGGTGAGGTCGCTCGACAGGTCACGGGATCAAAACCCGTCACCTATCATGGTCAAACTTTCAGCCATGGGAGGAGCGTTATAATGTGATAGGTCACGGGATCATAACCCGTCACCTATCATGCTCAAACTTTCAGCCATGGGAGGAGCGTTATAATGTGATAGTAAGTTCAAGTATTCTTTGGTTAAAGAGTAGCTCAAGAGTTGGCGGTGGGTGGTATTGAGTAGCTGCCTTTCCCCTCTCTTCTACCACTTCAAAATGATACAAACTACAGACGTTATACCTGAGTAAATCAAAGAGTTGCTGGAGACTAGTTTCACTGGATAATTGCTTAGCTCAAATATTTCATATAAAAATGATTTAATTCTGATGTGTTGAAACATATATATATTTTAAACAGGTTTTCTAGTGTGACACCATATTGCTTTTAATGCTATTAGATTCGGTAGACATACGTTCGACTTGTTTGGAATAAAAGTTAAAATTTCCTTTGTAGTTGTGTTAAAAATTCGTCTGTAAAATCCTGTATATAATTGTGGAATTAAAGTAATAATCTCACCCTTTTTTTTTACTTCTTCTTTCTGCATAATCTCCAGTTTTACTGAAAGTAAATACAAAACACGCTCCTCTTCTACAATAAACATGACATTTAAAATTTTCTGGAAAGGATTTTGTTTTAGTTTCTTTGTTTATTGTTAAGCACAAAGTTGCACAATGGGCTATAAGTGCTATGCTCGCCGTGGGTAACGAAACTTCATTTTTTTACTTTATAAGCCCCCAGACTTACCGGGGCGGTGAGGGAGGGGGCTTATGTTGTTCATTGTAAAATTTGACTATAAAATATTTTATGTTAGTGCTAGCAGGGGAATGGAAGTATCAGCTATGTTGTTATGGTGACATGTTGCCATAACAACATAGCTATTTACTTAATTAGCATGATATACGTTTTCATAACAATATAAATAATACCAGATAACACATTCTTTCCGTTTTCCTAAGCTACAATCTGCAATAATATTTTTTTCTCACCTAACCCATTATAAAAAGCTAATGTGTGTCACGTCACGTCACGCTTGATTTCTATTGTTTTTTCGAAATAAGTCATAAAAGGCAAAATGCATTTATCCAAACAGAATAGATTGATTACTCTCTGCCCATTACGATTTTAGTGACGGGGGTGCAAGGGGAGCATGAAGGGGGGTGCCGCGAAACCTTGTGAGTGTAGTGAGAGTTGGCATAATAAGCCTATAGTAAATACTTCGTGTGGGATCACCCAACCTAGACCCAAATTCATAAAATTTATCATGAAAATAAAAATATCGATTTAATTTTAAACTTAAATCGTTTCTGAATTAAAATATTTTCGGTTATAGCACCAAAGTTTTTAATAAAAACAAACGGGAATTAACAAACGGGGATTTAATCAACGGAGACTCTAAATTAAGAAATCAATAAATATATTTCCTGTTTTGTTGT
>NW_013670807.1:41943-44670 GCF_000517525.1 Limulus polyphemus | reverse complement strand
TCACAAAGGAATTTACCGACGTTTGACTGCCTCGACTGCACTTTTCTGCTCCTTTGTTGGTCAAGCTCGATTTCGCAAAATTGATTTATTTTAGTTAGCTATGAAATGTGAGGTTAGGGTATACTAAGGGGTGGGGGTGGTAGTACTTGCCCTGTCAGTTTGAACGGACTATAGTTAGTATCGTAATAATCACACGTGTACCAAAAAATCATGATGTAAAATAGATTTGTGTTTGAGTATCTCGTGAGTAGTTACCCCCACCCGCGCACCTTGCCACCAGAGGATGCTACACGTGTGTCGACGTCAGGCAATATGGGGGAGACAATGATGTCACCAGAGACGATGACGTCACAGTTCCACAAAGTGTGACCAGTGGACTCGTTGTAAGGGACGCTTTACTAGTCCGCCATAACAGGCGGACGTGACAACAGAACATCACAGACGATTACGTCATAGTTCCACGAAGTGGAACCAGAGAGCGGTGGCGCCATGCAGTGATGTCACCAGAGAGATTGCGTTGCTAGACCGCCATTACAGGCGGACATGACGTCAATGAAGTGGATCAACATGGCTAGATTTAATACAATCGATTTAAAACACTAATTCAGTAGTTCTATATATAATTACATTTCCTGCCAATTTATATTAAATAATCCCGTCACAACTTATGTTTTTGTTTTCATTTATATATATATATTTTACAAATGTATGTAATGTTACTAATGATTGTATACAGGTTTTAACGTACATCTAATTGCGTAATCTCTATACTTCCGTAGGGCAGCATGTATTATCTTATTATTAACTTACCTGTCTTTCTATAAGACAATATGGTTACTAAGACAGTTAACTTACTGCAGTTTCTATAATTATTGAACAAAACCGATCGTATGTATGATTTATTACAGATTTAACATATACTGATCATAGTTTCTATACTTAAACATACTTTTTACAATTATTGTCCCGAAAAGGACACGAAATATCTTATTTCAATGAGACGACTATTATAACATACAGATTATTTGAATGATGTAATGTAACTCAGTTATCGTCAGTTATCATGCATTACATTAATACTTACTCTTTCACCTTAAGGTCATATCTTATCATATCTAATAATTCATTTTGCTAAAACTAAAACTAATAAATGAATGACTCACTGTTTATCCATCCATTTTCTTTTAAAAGTTCTTAAAATATTCAAACTGTCCAACGTTAAGACACTGTTATGAAATATCACACACACAATCTGAACACTGACGTCAAGCTAGCTAAACTTTGAATGATAGGAATTACTAAGGTCATGACGTGGTCACACCCATAGAGACAGTGTTTCTATAAATGGAGGATGATCTCAACACGTCATGTAAGACAGCAAATTCTATTATTTTATGATTAAGGTTGTGTTTATCATTCATTTATTATATCTTTCTATCGTCTAGTTTATCTATGAATTTTTAGTCGCATTAAAACGCTAACTCACCTTCTACATAATCATTTGTATTTTGAGTAAATTATATGTGTGTATGATGAAACTGACACCAGTGGTGACGTACGTATACTACTAATATAGCAAGAGAGTATGTAAATTTATGATCACATGAGGTTGTACTCTCGTGAGATACTCTGTGAATAAATACCTTGCCAGAAGTTTTACTAACAGAGAGAGAGAGAGAGAAAGTTACGAGATATATATATATATTGAAGGATATAGTTATTATTGTTTGTCACTCGATATTGTTATTGATATTGAAAGGTATTGTTTGAATATTGTATTTACTGTATTTTTGTTAATGTATTTAAGAATGTAGTTATTATTGTTTGTCACTCGATATTGTTATTGTTTGAATATTGTACTTACTGTATTTTTGTTAATGTATTTAAGAATGTAGTTATTATTGTTTGTCACTCGATATTGTTATTGATATTGAAATGTATTGTTTGAATATTGTACTTACTGTATTTTTGTTAATGTATTTAAGAATGTAGTTATTATTGTTTGTCACTCAATATTGTTACTGATATTGAAAGGTATTGTTTGAATATTGTATTTGCACTATTTTTGTTAATATATTTAAGAATGTAGTTATTATTGTTTACCACTCAATATTGTTATTGATATTAAAGGTATTGTTTGAATATTGTATTTGCAGTATTTTTGTTTGTTTATTTTTCCTGATTCCATTATTATTGATTTATTAATATTTATGATAAATTGTTTATTAATATTGGTGTGAAGCAGGCACTTGTTTAATAACTGTGTTGAATTTATTTCTAGAAAGAATAAGTGAAAAACGTTTGTTAAAATAAAAGTCAATTATAACACATTGTCGCTATCTACGTATTTACATTATAACGTATTGTTGCGTCAGCGAGTCACGTGACTACTATGACGCAACGTTTCTAGAACTATCATGTACTTTGTCGAATGTTCAAGGTCTTACTAGAAATAGGTTACGCTGGTATAAAAGCGGGGAATATAATGTGTGGAGAGATAGTGAGTAATTGAACTGCAGTCACACGGTATTGTTGAAGTTAACGTTCGTTCGTTACAGTGTTGTTTTAGCGCGAGATTAAGTGTATCGCAGAGTTATATTCGGAAAGAATAAACCAGCTTTTATTAAGTAAAGACTTGTGTCGCTTAAGTTTCGTCGGTACGAAGTTACGGAAAGTAAATTAACAACCGGAGACGTAACAAATTGGTGTCAGAAGTGGGATGGTACC
>NW_013670807.1:38142-41147 GCF_000517525.1 Limulus polyphemus | reverse complement strand
ACATTTTTGTGTGATATCTATAGATATTGTTACATCTCCAGTCGTTAGTTAATTTTCCGTAAATTCGTTCCGACGAAACTTTAGCGACACAAAGCACAAAAAGGCGCGTAATCAGAATAAACACGCGGATTGTTGATATTGTTGCGTCAGCGAGTCATGTGACTACTATGACGCAACGTTTCTAGAACTATCATGTACTTTGTCGAATGTTCAAGGTCTTACTAGAAATAGGTTACGCTGGTATAAAAGCGGGGAATGTAATGTGTGGAGAGATAGTGAGTAATTGAACTGCAGTCACACGGTATTGTTGAAGTTAACGTTCGTTCGTTACAGTGTTGTTTTAGCGCGAGATTAAGTGTATCGCAGAGTTATATTCGGAAAGAATAAACCAGCTTTTATTAAGTAAAGACTTGTGTCGCTTAAGTTTCGTCGGTACGAAGTTACGGAAAGTAAATTAACAAACGGAGACGTAACAGTATATTACACATATACGGTTCACACTGTACATAATCATGTGTTTACTACATAAATATTATGTTCACCATACTTTAACTAGAGTTTATTTTACATAGTGATAGAAAACATTAAATGTATATTTTCTGTTTTTCAGTATTTGGCGGGACATGTCAGTTAGGGCACAGTTATTGCTTACTTTCTACTCAATTCTGTGCCCCACAGATGGTCAGAAGTTCAAACAGTATCAGTCGGCTTAGAATAAGTTTTCAAAGTGAAAGATCTAGTCAATTCTAATTTATGATATTTACATAAATATTTGAAATGTACGACATTTTATTCCACAATTACCTGCCGTTTATCTAATTCTATTTTTTTTAAATCAGCAGGTAGGCCCGGCATGGCCAGGTGGTTAGGGCGCTCGACTCACAATCCAAGGGTCGCGGGTTCGAATCCCCGTCCTACCAAACATGCTCGCCCTTTCAGCCGTGGGGGCAATCCCACTATTCGTTGGTAAAAGAGTAGCCCAAGAGTTGCCGGTGGGTGGTGATGACTAGCTACCTTCCCTCTAGTCTTACACTGCTAAATTAGGAACGGCTAGCGCAGATAGCCCTCGTGTCGCTTTGCGCGAAATTCAAAAACAAATCAGCAGGAGGCTATGCTCTCCCGGACACGTGTGTTTGTGTGTAACATAGAATGAAACGATCCATACAACTTCTCGACCACCAAACATGCTCGCCCTTTCAGTCGTGGGGGCGTTATTTAAATGACAGCCAATCTCACTATTCGTTGGTAAAAGAGTAGCCCAGTAGGTGGGTTTGACTACTGCCTTCCTTCTAGTCTATCACTGCTAAATTAGAGACGGCTAGCGCAGGTCGCCCTCTAGTTTCTTCAAGATAGGCTTAACGAGCTAGAATAAAGTCAAAATCGTGTTTGTTTAACGTTTACCAATATAGAGAAGCGGTTTTTAACTCGCATAAATTAATATATCAATAGATTTCCTTCTTTTAATTGAGATGTAAAAGGACGGAAAACCGTGATATGAAATATAAGATATTTGAAAAAGAATTGAGCTTAAAGATAAAAATTTTCTGAAACGATATCCACCAATTTATGTTGAATTGATATTATTACCTACAGAGTAAATTAATATATCTAAGAAATATCTAACTATAAACGTCAATGATTAAATATATCTGAAACAATTCCCAAAATAAAATATGATTTGTTTATAGGGATCAACTGAACATTCATCAATACACTATAGAAAATGGGTTTCAGTTTTGTTTTGGCGTTTTCGTCTGAAACACAGATGAGGCATATTTACAAAGGTTGATATTAACATTTCCATTAAAACTCTGTCGTTTCTTTGTTCAATTTGTCCCTAATCTTGAAATGATAGACTAGAGGGAAGCTGCACGCACTGACAGAACGGTGGGATTTGACCGTCACTCTTATAACTATAGAAATGAATCAGAGTAACTATGCACCAAAATATGGAAACAGTTCGGACAAAGGAACACATATTTAAAACATTGTAATATTTCTTTTCTTTACTAGATATAAATTTGGCCGAAAACTTTTAGCACGAATAGTTCACGGCAAACCACGTCTTCTGAGTGAATGCCTCTCAGTGGCACAGCGGTATGTCTGCAGACTTACAGTGCTATAAACCGGGTTTCGATACCTGTGGTAGGTAGAGCAAAGATAGCCCATTGTGTAGCTTTGTGCTTGACTACAAACAAACAAACAAATCTGACGGAACAATAAGAAAAAAGAGTTCGAGCGTAAACCAATCGATAAATACAATAAAAATGTATATGACACGAAACATGATACATAACACACCTTTATTAATATATACATAATACAACATGATATAGAACACAACCTTACTAATATATACATCATACAGCATGATACAGAACACACCTTTATTAATATATACATGATACAACATGATATAGAACACAACTTTATCAATATATACATCATACAGCATGATACAGAACACAACCTTATTAATATATACATGATACAACATGATACAGAACACAACCTTACTAATATATACATGATACAACATGATATAGAACACAACTTTATCAATATATACATCATACAACATGATACAGAACACAACTTTATTAATATATACATCATACAACATGATACAGAACACAACCTTATTAATATATACATGATACAACATGATATAGAACACAACCTTACTAATATATACATCATACAACATGATACAGAACACAACTTTATCAATATATACATCATACAGCATGATACAGAAC
This sequence comes from Limulus polyphemus, assembly GCF_000517525.1. Classification (NCBI taxonomy): domain Eukaryota; kingdom Metazoa; phylum Arthropoda; class Merostomata; order Xiphosura; family Limulidae; genus Limulus; species Limulus polyphemus. Next base: position 38,388 of record NW_013670807.1, on the reverse strand, counting down.
GCAGATTTTGGTGTTTCCAAAAGTAACGTACTGACACAAATGTCGTACCTCCAGGTTTAGGTGTTTCCAAAAGTAACGTACTGACACAAATGTCGTACCTCCAGATTTTGGTGTTTCCAAAAGTAACATACTGGCACAAATGTACCTCCAGATTTTGGTGTTTCCAAAAGTAACGTACTGACACAAATGTCGTACCTCCAGATTTTGGTGTTTCCAAAAGTAACATACTGGCACAAATGTACCTCC
>NW_013670807.1:31736-37598 GCF_000517525.1 Limulus polyphemus | reverse complement strand
AAATACATTAACAAAAATACAGTAAGTACAATATTCAAACAATACCTTTCAATATCAATAACAATATCGAGTGACAAACAATAATAACTACATTCTTAAATACATTAACAAAAATACAGTAAGTACAATATTCAAACAATACCTTTCAATATCAATAACAATATCGAGTGACAAACAATAATAACTACATTCTTAAATACATTAACAAAAATACAGTAAGTACAATATTCAAACAATACCTTTCAATATCAATAACAATATCGAGTGACAAACAATAATAACTACATTCTTAAATACATTAACAAAAATACAGTAAGTACAATATTTAAACAATACCTTTCAATATCAATAACAATATCGAGTGACAAACAATAATAACTACATTCTTAAATACATTAACAAAAATACAGTTAGTACAATATTCAAACAATACCTTTCAATATCAATAACAATATCGAGACACAAATGTCATACCTTCAGGTTTAGGTGTTTCCAAAAGTAACGTACTGACACAAATGTCGTACCTCCAGGTTTAGGTGTTTCCAAAAGTAACGTACTGACACAAATGTCGTACCTCCAGGTTTAGGTGTTTCCAAAAGTAACGTACTGGCACAAATGTACCTCTAGGTTTTAGGTGTTTCCAAAAGTCGCAGAAGAAGCATAGTGTTTGTATATACATATATGTATTAATATACTTGATCTTACGCTCTGTTGTAACATTTTCTTTTTCTAGTATTAAAAATAATTATATATTTTCCAGTTTGCCCCTGAAGAAGAATGGTTCACCTTTCGAAAGCGCTCGGGTTATAGGGTTTATATTCATTTCTGTCAATACTTCTTGAACCTAAGTGTTTTTCTAACATCAAGAATATATATTTTTAAATTCTACTAACTTTAATAACCTATTCTTTGCAGTGTACCGAGGGTTAATCGGAGTGTACCGAGGGTTAATAGGCGTGTACCGAGGGTTTAATCACACCAAATGTTTCATGCTTCTGGAGAAACTCTCCACATTAGGCGTGTACCGAGGATTAATAGGCGTGTACCGAGGGTTTAATCACTCCAAATGTTTCATGCTTCTGGAGAAACTCCCCACATTAGGCGTGTACCGAGGGTTTAATCACACCAAATGTTTCATGCTTCTGGAGAAACTCCCCACATTAGGCGTGTACCGAGGGTTAATAGGCGTGTACCGAGGGTTTAATCACACCAAATGTTTCATGCTTCTGGAGAGACTCTCCACATTAGGCGTGTACCGAGGGTTAATAGGCGTGTACCGAGGGTTTAATCACACCAAATGTTTCATGCTTCTGGAGAGACTCTCCACATTAGGCGTGTATCGAGGATTAATAGGCGTGTACCGAGGGTTTAATCACACCAAATGTTTCATGTTTCTGGAGAAACTCTCCACATGTGTGAATGTCGACCTTTAAAGCCACATTTGCTGAAACAAAAGCTTCTAAAGCTCATTCATTCCGTTCGGGGAAACTTGGCTTGTAGATGATGAAACAGGATCACTATGGATCCAACCCATTCGGCCATCTATCCTCATGAAAACAGTTCTTCATTTCAAACTGTAACTTGAAACAATCGAACCTTCAGCTTCAAATTCTTGGTAATTATTTTGTTAATTGTACCAGTGCATTATCATAGCACTCACTTTGCTGATGTGGACCTAGTTTCTGATTGGTGGATGGGAGCGGATTTTGAGCCTGTTGCTGTCTCTTGAGCGAAGTTATCCTCTTTTATAGAAAACACTGAAATGCCTCTTTCTTCAAAACGCTTCCCCCCCCCCATACAACACCCACCCTCTTCCCCAGTGGCTTAGCATTAAGTCTTAAAGTTTATAACGCTAAAAGTTACTTTTTGATACCAATGGTTGACACAGCATATATAGCTTTGCTCACAAAAACAAACAGAAATGTAATCTTTAAAATATTGCGACCTTTGACCTCACATCCTTTAACTCCTATGGACATTTATCTTCAGACATTCAGCCAGTGGCGACGAACGGTTGGAACATTTGCCATGAACCATATTTATGGGTGCTCAACGTTTCGCCCATAGCGTCCTGGTCACATATGCGGCAACACGCAAATGCAAATCGTTTACAAAACGTATAATTAACTCTCCGCATCCGCATATGACATACGACTCTGATTCATTTCCTTTGGCATTTTTTTTTCACCATACTTATCTGTGTCCGTTTTTCGTGTTTTTTTTTTGTATCTCAACGTTTGCCTTTGAAGCTGTTAAAAATTACCTCAGCTTTTTTCTGCTACATGAAAATGTCTATAAACTAATGAAAACACTTCGATAAAGGTTAAGACTAAAACAACTCATAAGATGCAGGTTTAAAAACGACGAATTAATATTTTTTAGAAGTTTTGGTCCCCCACTGGGACGACGGTAACTTACGGACTAAACAGCCCTAAACTGCACAGTTCGATTCCCCGCAGTGGACACAGTAAATATCCTAGTGTGGCTTTGTTCAAAAACCACCAAAGTTTCTATGAATCATGCGGCATAGATAAGAAGGTTTGTTGAGTACTTCCAAGATTTTACGACGCTCCATAACAGCATAAGGATATACATCTACGTTCGTGATTTGATTTTAGTGTGGACAATTCTCACAAATATACTGAAAAATATAAAATGAAACTTTAATCTCGTGCAATAAACTCGTAGTGTATTGTCACGGCGAAGTTTCGTATGTTTTAATTTAAATGTTGCGCCGAAACTCCCGAAACAGATTTGTATTAGTAAAACACATGCTTTGGTAGCTGTGTCGCCATCTATTGGCAACTATAAAATCAAACAAATGGTAATACAGTTTTGAGCTATTATAAATACCAAAATAATTGCTGAATACTGGATTTCTCTTCATACGTTCAATGAAGACATGTATAAAAACGATAAATAAGTAGCAATAAAAAATATTTCCAGGTGTAGCTGTTGTGACGAAGATTTTGTTGTAAATTCAATTAAACCTAGTCTACTATATTTGTTATATGGCAACCCCTAATGGGCAAATAAGGAATATAGTGTTTAAAAATATAGTAAGCCTATTACTATTCATAGAAATTTGCCCCTGAAGAGAAAAAAGGTCGACCTTTCGAAAAATCTCATTTTACTCATTTCTATCAAGACTTCTTGAACCTACGTGTTTTTCTAGCATCATGATTAAGCCAATTAGTAATATCTTATAACAAACATAATTAATTATATTTACTCCCAAATAAACACAAGGAATGCTGGTTTTTATTAAAATACAATTCATTCCTAAAGTAAGAAAGATTACCTTCCAAAAATGATTGGGTTAATTGAATTTAAATTAAGTTGCTCTTATTATCTTACGAGTTGCATTACAATAGGCTTACACGATAGTAACAAACAGTCCTCCACGATATTATCCAACAATTCTCCAAGATAGTGACCAATGGTCCTTCACGATATTATAACAACAGTCCTTCATGGTATTATAATAACAGTCCTTCACGATATTATAACAACAGTTCTTCATGATATTATAACAACAGTCCTTCATGATATCATTCAACAGTTCTTCACGATATTATAACAACAGTTCTTCACGATATTATAACAACAGTTCTTCACGATATTATAACAACAGTCTTTCATGGTATTATCCAACAGTTCTTCATGATATTATTCAACAGTCTTTCATGGTATTATCCAACAGTCTTTCATGGTATTATCCAACAGTTCTTCACGATATTATAACAACAGTCTTTCATGATATTATAACAACAGTCCTTCATGGTATTATAATAACAGTTCTTCATGATATTATTCAACAGTTCTTCACGATATTATAACAACAGTCCTTCATGATATTATAACAACAGTTCTTCATGATATTATTCAACAATTCTTCACGATATTATAACAACAGTTCTTCACGATATTATAACAACAGTTTTTCCCGATATTATTCAACAGTCCTTCACGATATTATAACAACAGTTCTTCACGATATTATAACAACAGTCCTTCATGATATTATTCAACAGTCCTTCATGATATTATAACAACAGTTCTTCATGATATTATTCAACAATTCTTCACGATATTATAACAATAGTTCTTCACGATATGATTCAACAGCCCTCCAAGATAATATCCAACATCCATCCAAGATAGTATCCACCAGTCCTCCAAAATAGTATCCAACAGCCCTCCAATATAATATCCAACAGCCCTCCATGATAGTATCCAACAGCCCCCAAGATAGTATCCAACAACCCTCCAAGATAATATCCAACAGCCAACCAAGATAGTATCCAACAGTCCTCCAAAATAGTATCCAACAGTCATTAAAAATAGTATCAATCAGTCCTCCAATATAGTTTCCAACAGCCTTCCAAGATAGTATCCAACAGCCCTCCAAGATAATATCCAACAGCCCTCAATGATAGTATCCAACAGCCCCCCCCCCACAATATTATTCAACAGTTCTTCGCGATAATATTGATCAGTCCTCCATGATAAGATTGATCAGTCCTCCATGATATCATTCAATAGTCCTACGGGATATTATTCAAAACTCCTTCACGACAATATTTTTTCTTGAAGATTCAATCAAACCCAGTCAAACCCCTAATGGGCGAATAAAGAATGTAGCGTTTAAAAACATAGTAAGCCTATTAGTAATGTCTTATAACAAATATAATAAATTAATCAATGATCCTTCAATATAGTATTTAACAGCCTTTCAAAGAGTATTGAATAGTAGGATAGAGGTATTATTTGAGTGTAGGTCATAAAGAAGTCTTAATCATTAGAAATGTTGTTAATTTGACGATATGCAGTTGTATTTATGAAGAACATATAGCTTGCAGAAAAAACAACAACGTGTTTTGTAATTATATGTTTATAAACGAAATAAGTCAAACAATATCTTAGAGTTATTATTCATGTCACGTATTTAGTAAACAGGTATTAATGCTTCATTAGACTGAGTCGTAAACGGGTCTTTATCACTAGAGATATTATCTAAGTGTAGGTCAGAAACAGTTGCTAAATATTTTCAGTTAAAGTCTTTATGACTTCACATACATTCTTTGAATTCTGTAAAGGGAACATTTTCAAGTCTAATATAATTATTTTGTTTTATTTACAAAAAAAAAGGAGTTTGTTCAAAGGAATACAAAGTTTGAAAAATAAAGGTTTGGGTTAGTTTAACGTGAAAAAAACAAAACAAATATGGCGACACAGCCAGACATTCCACAAGTGTTAAATAGGTATAGATATATGAGATAGAAAATTCTATTATTTTATGATGAAGGTTGTGTTTATCATTCATTTATTATATCTTTCTATCGTTTAGTTTATCTGTGAGTTTTTAGTTGCATTAAAACGCTAACTCACCTTCTACATAATCATTTGTATTTTGAGTAAATTATTTGTGTGTATGATGAAACTGACACCAGCGGTGACGTACGTATACTACTAATATAGCAAGAGAGTATGTAAATTTATGATCACATGAGGATGTACTCTCGTGAGCTACTTTGTGAATAAATACCTTGCCAGAAGTTTTACTAATAGAGAGAGAGAGAGAGAAAGTTACGATATATATATATATATATTGAAGGATATAGTTATTGTTGTTTGTCACTCGATATTGTTATTGATATTGAAAGGTATTGTTTGAATATTGTACTTACTGTATTTTTGTTAATGTATTTAAGAATGTAGTTATTATTGTTTGTCATTCGATATTGTTATTGATATTGAAAGGTATTGTTTGAATATTGTACTTACTGTATTTTCGTTAATGTATTTAAGAATGTAGTTATTATTGTTTGTCACAGTACGTTACTTTTGGAAACACCAAAA
>NW_013670807.1:28411-31279 GCF_000517525.1 Limulus polyphemus | reverse complement strand
AAATCATTGAGATACACACCTGTAACAAATCATTGAGATACACACCTGTAACAACTTTGACAAGGTGGCTTCAACCTTTCTGTTTGTTCAGTATTAATCAAAAATGATAGCAATAAGAATGAAAACATTATACAGACATTAGATATTCTGGCCTCTAGAAATTGTTTATTTTTCAAAATTAAATTAAAAAGCAACATAATTTATCACAAACATTTTATATAACATACCTGATTACATTTATGTATCAAACTTAGACCCATACACTAACCAAATCCACGTGAAAACTTAGACCCATACACTAACCAGATTTACATAAAAACTTAGACACATACAAGTCAACCAGGTTCACATGAAAACTTAGACACATACATGTCAACCAGATCTGCATGCCAACTTAGATACATACACCTACCAGATCTACATAAACACTTAGACACATACAAGTCAACCAGATCTGCATGAAAACTTAGACACATACACTAGCCCTCCGATAAATTGACGTTGCTAGGCAACGCAGGGTAATCTTAGGTACCTTGTGAATTGTTTATCCTTTTTGTTTCCTTCGTGGCGGCTGGCTTTAGTTGGGTATTTTGATTCTGAATTATTTAGTTGTTGACTTGTTTGTTTGTATGGCTTGAGCTTTGTGTAAAATGGATTTTTGAAGTTAAGCACAAAACTACACAATGAGCTATCTGTGTTCTGTATCGAAACACGGTTTCTTGCGTTGTAAGTCAGAAGATATTCCGCTGTGCCACTGGGGAGGTGGGGGGGGCTGTATAATAACATTTGAGAAACTTATTTGATTGGATTAATGTGATGTCACTAGATGGCAGCACTCTATGAACTTATCTGAATATCTCTTGTTTCCACATGTTCGTTCTATCCGATCAACATTAATGGAATAAATTTTATAAATCTTAAATTTCTTTTATCCTAGGTTAAATATGTTGACAAAGAAAGATATGGATTTATTGAAACATTAACGTTTGAAGAGAGTGTTGAGATAAACGGGTAATTTCTCTCTCTTTTGACATTGCTTAACAAAATTGTTTCATTGGATTAACTTAACGTCGGTAGATGGCAGCACAAACATTTCTATGTTTAAAGTTTGGAAAGTATTGTGGTCCTGGTATTGCTGTTGTTCGTCGAATTTCGCGAAAAGGGTATCTGCGTTAGCCTTCCATAATTTTGAAGTAATAGACCAAAAGGAAGGCTAGTTAACATCTCCCACCGCCAACTCTTGAGTTAATTTGATCCAATAGTGGGACTTAACAGTCACTCTTATAACGCATCTACGGCATAAAATGCAGTGCGTGTTTTTTTTTTCTTTTGGTGGTTGACGGAGCGCGAGCCATGGAACCTCAGATCCACACGCTATCTACTGGACTGCCTTCAGTCCACCCTGGAAGAAAACAAGCGTTATAAGAGTGAAAGTCAAATCTTAATATTTAAATTTGTTTTTAAACCTCACGGCTGAAAGTTCTTCTTTTTGGAGTGAGATTAACTATAAGCTGAAGTTTGACTTACGTCTGAATCTTAAAAGGTGATATATGCCTCAAGTTTGACTTTGAAGCAGGTAAATGAGATTCTAATAACATACAAGAGGTTTGTAGGTTAAGCCTAACCCTTGGCCAACAATAACTACTTTACGTTCTACATATAATATTTAGTTCAACGCTTTGAAATGTGTAAATAAACCAGAAGCTACGACGTGGAGTTGGTTTGTGTATATCTAAATCTTCATGCGGATCAAGGTTGAGGTGTCTAAGTTCTAATATGAACCTGGTTTGTGTGTGTATAAGTCTACATACCAATCCGGTTGACGTGTCTAAGTTCTAAAATGAACCTGGTTTGTGTGTGTAAGTCTACAAGCGGATCCGGTTGAGGTGTCTAAGTTCTAATATGAACCTGGTTTGTGTGTATAAGTCTACATGCGGATTCGGTTGACGTGTCTAATTTCTAATATGAACCTGGTTTGTGTATGTATAAGTCTACATGCGGATCCGGTTGAGGTGTCTAATTTCTAATATGAACCTGGTTTGTGTATGTATAAGTCTACACGTGGATCCGGTTGAGGTGTCTAAGTTCTAATATGAACCTGGTTTGTGTGTATAAGTCTACATGTGGATCCGGTTGAGGTGTCTAAGTGTTCATATGGTCCTAGTCTGTGTGTGTATTAATCTTCATGCAGATCCGGTTGAGGTGTCTAAGTGTTCATATGGTCCTAGTCTGTGTATATCTAAGTCTTCATGCGGACCTTGTTGACTTGTGTCGAAATTTTCAAGGGAACCTATTGACGTGTGTTTAAGTTTTCATGTGAATCTATTGATGTGTGTCTAAGTTTTCACGTAGATCTGGTTGGTGTATTTGTCTAAGTTGTCATACAGATCTGGTTGGTCTAGGTGGGAAAATTCTAATAAAAAGTGCGATTGATTATCTGATTTATTTTGGTTTTTTTACAGTTTTATATTTTTTAATGCACCATATAAGGAAAAACTTATATTTAGTGGAATAATTAACTTACAAATACTGTACATTATGTCACTAATCAGTAAGATGTCCGTTCTAAATACAGGATTAAACAGCAGATAGTTCAATGTGGCTAACAAGAATCCTTCTGTAACGATCTAAAATGAACACATTGTTATAATCAGGGTTCAACAACAAAAAACACAATTTAATCACAGTAACAACACTTAGAAATAAATTCAATACGGTTAATAAACAAACGTCTGGCCAGAACTTCACACCAACATTAATAAACGATTTATCATAAATATTAATAAATTAATAATAATGGAATCAGGAAAAATAATCAAACAAAAACCTAATTGTAAACAAAAATACAGCAAGTACAATATTCAAACA